>NC_052948.1:10133130-10433130 GCF_013358895.1 Oreochromis aureus | reverse complement strand
GCCACATTGCAAAAGCTTCAATTAACATTTTATATTTGCTGTTATTTAAACCTTTTACACATATTCGTCTCTCTCTCTCTCTCCCTCTCTCTCTCTCTCACACACACACACACAGAGCAGACAATGTCTGGCCTAACGTTATGAAATGATAACATGGTATACTGTCACGAACAAACTGCAGAAAATCCATGTTGGCACTAAAACAACTGATCTTCCATCCATGTTCTTCCGCTTTTCCGATTTTGCTGGTGCTCATTCCAGCTGTGATAGGGTGAGAGGCGGACCTCACGTTGGACAGGTCGCCAGTCTATTCAGGGCCAACAGATAAAGACACAACAATTCACACCTGAGATCAATTTAGAATCACTAGTTAACCTAACACGCATGTTATTAACCACGGAGACACGAGGAGAACATGCAAACCACACATAAAAAGGCCCCAGCAGGTCGGTGGATTCAAACCCAGGACCTTCACGCTGTGAGGCCACGATGCACACCACCGTCCCATCCACACACAACAGATCAGTCACTGTTTTTTTTATTTCTATTTTTTATATATATTACTTTAGTCTTTCATAGCGGCCTCTGCCACACTATCACATCTTTTGTCAGGTTTTCGAGATTTTCATAAACAATTACCAGATGTACCAAACGAAGGCCATTTTTTTTTAGCAACGTCTTAATTGACCAATTAAGGTATCGTATTTATGTACTTATAGTTAGATAAATACGATACAATAATCGAGGACAACCAAGAGAATCAAAAATAAAATGTCAGTGCATTTAAATCTAACACAGGTAGAAAAAATAATAATAAAAAATTAATATTCATGACTTTCTTATTCCGATATGACCTAATAGTGCGGTTGTTTCACGCAACAGTGAGCTGACAGAAACCTATATACATTTAAGCTTCTGTGGAAATTCAATCAAATATGAGAATCTACAGATTGTTTTATATATGGACTTTTTTTGCAGGAAGACTAACGTTTGTGGAAAAAAATATGTACAATTGTAAAATAAGGACGAGGTCAGCTCTGACAAACAAAGCTCAGAAAAGAAATAAAAGGGAAGAAAATAGATGCTATGGATCTTAAATTTAAATGCGGTGTTCACCTTTTAAAATATGGACGATCGACAGATTGCACATCCAGCGTGAAATTCACAATAGTATTATCATAACAATAGATTTCGGTGGCGAGGATGGACGGCCGGAGAGGAAACAAAACCCTGCTTGGCTAAAGGTCTTCTGTGATTCTGTGACAGGAATGGACACAATAATTTAGCTTTAGCCTAAATATATATATTTTTGACTTTTTTTCAGAGATTTTTTTTTTCCAGTAACATCAAGCCAGTGTGCCAAACTCGAGTCCACTGCTTCGACTAACCTGATAAATCCAAAAAGAGAAAAGGATGAAATACCTTATTTCTCAGCCTATATCCAACCATATAATAGTTTTTTTTCTTTTTTGACCTACGTATACATTTTTAGATCTCTTCAAGGCCTTCAGTTTTTCACAGTTTTTAACTTTTACGAGCCAAATGATCGCAAACAGATTTAGTAAAATAGTGCAATTTAGGTGCATGGCATTATGCATACGTTTGGGCGTCTAACCTGTGCTTTATCAGGCACAAAATGCCAACAAGATATCTCTAAAACAATCCTCGAGGGCCTTTTGGTGTGTTTGTACCAGTCTTCACAGTGAAGCATAGTGACAGCGTCGCGTTTTGCGGCAGGTTTTCCATTTTTGCACATTCGTAAAAAAACGTCTGGAATAAATATTTTTTGTCGATGTGGATTTTACTTCGCTGTTTTTATACTTTACAGCATTCCGATGTGTGTTTTGGTAGAATTACAAATGTAAAAAAAATTCTGCAAAACTGTTTCCTTTCTAGATATTTAAATGGGCGGATTTGTTTCTTAGAATCCATCTAAATGGATTAGCCTATTGGAATTTCCAGCAGCGATACACTAGTATAGAATAAAATGTAATGTTTCGGCTGTAATCTCATACTTTAAAAAAAATATTTTCCTCTCCTCGTCTTCTCCTTGAGTCCCCGGCAGCCTCTCCCCCCTCCCTCCGTCCTTCCTCCCTCTCGCTTCTCTCTCGCGGAATCCTATTGATCCAAACGGGCTAATTAGCGGTGTCTGCGCAATTACGCACATGCGCACTGGGCGTAATCTCAGCCATTTTTTGAAGGAAACTAATTAGCAGGAATAAAGAGCCAAGTGTTTTTCCTCCCACAGTGATCAGAACTCATTCTACCTCTGGAGCTCGCACAAACCCCTCCGTCCCCCCATCTTCTGTTTACTACAGCCTATATGTAGCTTTAATTACACTGTTGTTTGGTAACAACTTGGACCCCGCTGCTCTCTCTCCCTCTCCCCATTTTTTTCTCCTCCTGGCTCCGTAAAAACGCAGAGGATCATTCATAAGGAATGAGTGGACTCTCTGCGCGATTGTTTTCTGGACTACTACACATTCAGCGTGCGGAGCTTTGTACCAGAGTCGCTGCAGAAATGTAAGTGTGTCATTTGTTTACGATGTTAAAGGGAGCTGGAGGGACGCGACTCGGCGGTGGGGAGGAGGGGATGTTTGGTCAGTGTAGCCTCTAATTCTCACAAATCGAGCTTTTGTGCGTTAGGTCACCTGTTACTGGTTACTGATCACTCTCGGTTTTTGATGAATCGGGCTAGGATACACTGTAAACAAAGGCTGAAGTAGTGTGGGAGCTGATGGTTGGTCAGTGGCTTGACAACACAGAGACGGGGAGTGAACTATTCAAGCCACTGCCCCTCCGGTATTCTCCCAACAGCCCGGCTACTGTGGTCCCAGATTAATGCTAAAATACCAGTGCTTTTACCTTGAGACTGCGCGGAGGTCGTTGGCTTATGGTCCACCGAGTCTTCACGTATAAAAATCAGTATTTGTCCATATCCAACTGTGTTTATCCAGGTCCCACAATGGCAAACAAAAGGCATTTTCCTAAAGTATTGCTCCACAACTCTTCTCTCTGCCTGTTTCTCTCTCCTTCTCACACCCCTGTTCTCTCTTCTCCCTTGTAACACACACAAGCACACACTCGTGCACACACCCACACCCACACACCAGTCTAGGGAATCCGGGAATACACTTTTTGTTGTATATTTGCACATGAATTTTATGTTGCAACTTCTGTTGTATCTGACAGATAATAACAAATGCGCCACTGGTATCTCAATATTTAAAAACAACTACAGCAATAGGCCTGTGCATGTTGGATTTCAGGTGTTTCATGTGTGCTTAATTGACATCACCACAATTAACAGCACAAAAAGAGGTACAGGCGTATTAACAGACAGAGATGCACACACACACACACACACTGTTAAATGATGGCTTCCCGCACTTGATCGATGAAGAGCCAGGAATGCTTGTATAAATAGTTACATTGCCGATAGACCCAGGTTATTGATTGCAGTGTAAATGAAAATCTTTATCAGATTAGAGACTGTTCTCAGCTGCTGGCAGGCCTGCTTGGCCCCTCAGCATTCTCTGGCAGGACAGTGGACAGCAGCAGTGGGCAAGGGTCTGTGGCCTGTGACATAAACACAGTACATTAAAGCACTATCAGGGTGCTGATATGAGCCATATATCTTAAAGCTGCAGAGAGGGGGAGGGGGTGGCTACAGGAGCGAGAGAGAGAAAAGGGGTGTTTAAGGAGGAGGAAGAGGGGGTTGGTTGGTTGAAGGAGAAGGTGAAAGGGTAGATTAAGGTCTCTCCTTGATTAAAAAAGGTCAGTAATGAGATTGTGGGACACACACAGGCTAACAGAGATGTATCTGTCTTAGATGGCATTCATCTGTCATTCAGAAACTGACGAGGGGAGAGAACCTATCCATTTTTAAGGAAGTATCTATAGTGATACATTGTTATATAAAGTGAATTAGATTCATTGTGAAATTTTATTGCTCTTTTTTATTTTATTAACTTATCTTAAAGTATGATAGAACGTTATAGGCCAGTGCTAGCTTTATTTCAAAGTAATAATTACAAAAGTAAAGTCTTAAATATGTAGATTTAATAAGCTGTAATAAACTGTTTGAAGTATTCATTTTTCAGACATGCCTCTGCTGTAGATTACAAATGAATAATAAAGCTTCAGTTTAATAAAAGCAGGGATTTATTATTTATTACCCTCTAGTATTTATGTGCCTGGGTATTTCTGTAGCAACAGAGCTTACAGGGGGTGGAAGCAATATAACAGACCCAGACTGTGGATAAGTCCAAATAAAATCCACGCCAATGCAACACCACAAGTAAAAACTGCTTTGAAAGTGACCACAGATTAGAATTAATACCCATGTAAAATCAGAAAAAAGAAAGAGATTCAAGTAGATATTTAGCTGTGTTCACATCTTGTTTTTGTGCTTAATGTGCAAAGTGTGTTCTCAGTGTAAAATTTGCTTGTGCGCTAAACGATGATCCCGTATCCTCATATTATTTGTGTCCTAGCGTGTGCAGCAGAAGATGCAGAGACTGATACACAGGCTTTTAAATGTGTTCTTTTATCTGCTTTTATCTAAGTGTGGCAATTTAGACGAAGCCCTTTAGCTCAGAAGCATTCAGTTCTTTATTTAATCCTATCCCCTGAGGAATATTATAGACCTCCTGCGTAGCCTTTACCCGCATTCCTCTACCTAGTTTAGCGCTTGTGCTATTGATTTTCCCATTAAGGGCTAACGCTAACCCCTGGGTAACCAGCCTCTGGATTGCGCACTGTGAAGGCTCTATCAAACAGATGCTATCCAGGGACCCTAATCAATGCGTCCACTGTTATGCAATAATATTTACATGACATATGTTGTTCATTTTCTCCTCTCTTTTTTTTATTTCACTCTTCTGTCTCTGCCTGTCCCACTCTCTTCTTCTCTTCATCTGTAACTGAAACACACAGGTGGGGTAATGATGTGTGGCAGCTGTAGCCTCTGGTATGGACAGCGGTGAGGGAGGAGGAGGGGATGGAGGGGGAGGAGAGGAGAGAGATGCTGACCTCAGTCCCCAGGCTTTATCTCTTCCTCTCCTGACCCTGGCAGTCATTCCTGAGCAGGGGTCATCCTCTCATACCTCAGCCATGGCCCCTACCAAAGAGCCCCTGATCCTGCCTCAGCAGGAGGAGGAGGGCACAGAGCGGTCCCAGGCTAGAGAAGAGACCCAGGGAGGAGAGCAGAAAGAAGGAGGCCGACATTCACGGGAAAATGGAGTGCGTCAAAGGCAGGAGATGAAGGAAGACTTCGGGGAGGGATATTTGTCAGGGCAAAACAAGGAAGAAGGGGAGGTGCTTGTAGGTATAGGAGAGGCATCAGTTACAGGGGGCCTCCCAGCAGCCCTCAACAGAAGAGGCAGAAAGGAGGAGAAGGAAGAGGAGGAGGCCATCTCAAACCAAAGCCAAACCAAATCCAAATGTTCTTTATTACCTCAACAGAGCCAGCACAGCTCTTCTTCCAGCACTGCAAAGGCCAGTGGCACACTCGACAGCAAAATAGCCGCCTCTCCAAAGCCCTCCCCCACTCCTTCCCCCTCTCCAAAGCCCTCCCCCTTTTTTCCCATTTCTCCAAAGCACTTCAGTTGTCCGTCCTCCTCTTCTGCCGTGCTGAGCGAGACAGAGGTAAAAGACATTAAGGGAAATCAGGGCTGGATTTCTGGGTTTCCTCAGAGCTTTAGATCCCAGCAGTCTTCTCTGGATTTTCCACTGGCAGGTACAGAGCCTGCCAGTACACCTGCTGAGGATGATGGTCTGGCAGGGGTTCCTCATTCTTCCATTTCCAATGGAGATGGTGCCAAAGCTCCAGAACCAAATGACAGCCAGCTAGACACCGAGGTGGACGATGAGAGAGACAAAGAAAGAGAACAGAAAGAAGCTGTCCTTAAAAACCACAACCAAGACCTCTCTCCTACTTCACTGACTGGTCACATGACTATAATGCACTCACGTAATTCCTGCAAAACCCTGAAATGCCCCAAATGTAACTGGCACTACAAGTCTCAGCATACGCTGCAAGTCCACATGAAGGAAAAACATCCAGAGACGGGAGGCCAGTGTGTGTGTGGCACATCTGAGGGAAAGTGTGTGTGTGGTGGTTCAACACGAGGTGTGTGTGTATACTGCAGGTCGGGGAAACCCCATCCGCGTTTAGCCCGGGGTGAAACCTACGCCTGCGGCTACAAACCCTACCGCTGTGAGGTGTGTGACTATGCTACCTCATCGAAAGGCAACCTCAGCATACACATGCAGTCAGACAAACACCTTAATAATGTTCAAAATGGGGGAAACTTGAACAGCCACATGCACACTTCTCATATTACTAACAGCAGCAGCTCCTCCAATGGTCCCGAAGCGGATGAGCAGCCATACAGCAAGCTGACACTCTCTATCCCCGCACCTACTACCCAGCCTGCCAAGCTCACTCCACCTGCACACTCCCACTCTCATGGTAAGCGGTGGCGATGCGACGTGTGCGACTATGAGACCAGCATTGCCCGCAACCTGCGTATACACACCACCAGCGAGAAACACACACATAACATGCTACGGCTCCAGAGAGGTTACTATCTGTCTCACTGCAGGAGCCTTGCCCCACAGCTTAAACACCTGCAAAACACAGGTGAGTGATGCGTCACAACTATCACTGTTATCCAGCATTGAAGTTTCAAAATGTGTAAATTGTAATTCGTGCTTTCTCTCTGCCGCAGGTGCCGAGCTTTCACTGAACATGCGGCTGACCAGTCAACAAGTCGCAGAACAGCCAGTTACCCTTGGGTCTACACTGACTCCATCTCCCTCCCCTTCCCCGTCTCCCCCTCCAGCTCCATCTCTGTCCCCCACTGGACCCCTTTCCCAGGGCGTCTTCCAATGCCTTGTCTGCTCCTGCTTTTCGTCCGACAGCTTAGAGTCTGTGGAGCAGCACCTGAATGCTCCCCGTTCCTTGCCCCAGTCTGAGTGGTGCTCCCTAGTTGCCGGTGGCTGCCACTGCAGGCTGTGCGGTTACACCACCCCGCTGAGGGCTAACTTCTCCTTGCACTGTCAGACCGACAGACACCGCACCCGCTACCAGCTTGCTGCTCACCTCCAGGAGGGGGGAGACAGAGGTCAGGAGGGGGCTGCCCTCATTGCTAAGGGCAACCCCATCCAGCTGAGGTGCAACCTGTGTGACTACGTGACCAGCAGCTTGGAGAAGCTCAGAGGGCATTCCCTCAGTTCACACCACGAGGCGAGCGTCCGGGTTTACAGAGTAAGTACACAAAGCCACACCTTGTCATACTCCAAAACAAAAACCCTTGTGTCTTAGGAATGGCAAGGTACACTTTAAGTATAAAGTGTAATGTTATTAAAAAAGATTGAGGAACCTTTGCCAGATCATAATATTGTTTTGCTTTGTCTCCTTTTCACTATATTATTAGTTCCTGCAGCAGTATGATGGTGAGGTCGATGGAGGTTCGTGGCTGTTCCATTGTCTTCTATGCAACCACTCCTCCTCTTCTAAACTCCAAGTACTGAAACACAGTCAAACCCCAACCCATCAACAGCGGGAAGGGCTACTGCAGCTGCAGCCAATGGGTGGAGAGGAGCTGGCAGCCATTTTTACCATTAGGAAGAGCCCTGATGGTGTCACGGGTGAGAATATGAACTGTGTGTGGGTGTATTCTAATTCATGTTTCATGTGGTTGCTGACAACGGAGAGCGGACTCGGGATTAAGATGAAAAGAGCGAGAAAATGAGTAATGGCTTTTGCTGAGATATTGATCAAGCAAAGTGATTAGTCGATACACATCCTTGTTATATCCCCAATCACCCCTGACAACAGCTAACTAGCACCTGCTAATCAATGGACCAATACAAATCCCCAGGACGAGAACTGTGGGAGGCAGAGGCTAGCTCCTACTCTGCAGCCACATGCAAGATAAAACAATAATATGCTGTCTGGAGTGTGCACCTAAAATGACTAGTCCAACACTTTATTTGTAAATGTAATCTATCCGATGATTTGCCTCTGTGTAGATTAAGACTTATTGAGATGAACCGATGTGTTGTCAGTCCATATTACCCTTACTCCACCTCTGAGGAGAATCTAATGTAGAATCAATACTTGATCAATAGTGTATGGAGGCAAGCAAGAAGAATGAAGTGTGCCCCACTGAAATTGCTCTTTTTGAATGATGTTACCTAGCGAATAATATAAACTACAATTAGCTTGATAGTTTGCAGGAACATAAAGTATGAAGCACTGTGTTTGTAGGACATAATTACTTGTCTTGTTGTCTCCCAGGAGAGCTCAGTGAAGATATGGAAACTTCCAGCGAGTCCTGCTCTGGTCCTTTGGACACAACCAAAGACACATGTAACTTGGGGGCAAAGAAGATTTCTGCCGAGACAGGTATCGCTGCTCGTATCAGTTCTACAACATATTAATTGTTAAACATGACGCTAGTATGACAATGTATTTTGTAGTAATTATAAATCTGGGTATATCTTCATATTCATTTTTACTTTTAGAGAAAAATAGAGTGGAGGAAGGAGAAAAGAAGGAGTCAGTGCCCTCAGTTAAGCGTCCGTCATCTGGATGCAGGGAAATGGAAAACACCATCTTAACCAAACGCCCTAGAACACACCAGCAAAATGAGAACCAGCAGGTGAGCAGTTGACACACTTTTAAATTATTCAAATATGAATAAGTGAATACAGAATGTACCGCTGGACATAACAAATTAGAAGCCCGCGCATTTCCTTGCGTGATCTGTGCCACCTTCAGATTCACACTTCTCTCGCTTCTGTATTTTTTTCTCCCTTCCCTTTCCTCTCTTTCAGACTGTCCAGTGCCCTTTGTGCCAGGTTAAACTCCCATACACCCAACTTCGACAGCATCTCACACATGTGCACAGTGTGGCGCAGGACTGTGTAGACAAGCTCATCAGCACAGTAAGTGCATGCAACTGTGTATTTGCTGTATTTGCGTTTGTCGGGAAGCAAAAAGAAAATGTGAGGGCAAGCGATGGGGGATGGGGCAGAGTGAAATGTAGGGAGACAATTCCATTAAGAAGGCACCAGAGAGAAAGGCAACGCTTTTTTTTAATGCATGTTTAAGTAGCTCCCCGCTATCATCTTTGATGCAGCCGTGCATTCTGTGTGTATGTGTATGCGCGTCTCTTAGAGTGGAAGAGAGAGGGTTTGACTGAGTGAGTGAGGGAAAAGCCAGTCTTTCTATAATGCATGTTTAAGTAGCCCTCTATTACCAGAAGTGCAGTCAAGCTAAAAAGGGGCCCCCATGCTTTTTACTGTGTCTCTCCAACTAACAATGACCGGTCATCTATCCACATCACCATCCGCCATCTCCCTGGCCTGTATGCTAAGTGGCCTTTGTCTCTTGCTCTCTTCCCTCCACTTCACTGACTGCTTTTCACCCTTTTTCCCCTCTGCTACCCTCCCTCCCTCCCCCCTCCAGCTACTCCTATCATTCCTATTCTGCAATTTCTGCCACTGCCCCTCCCTTTCTGTCTCTCCCAAGCTCTCTCTCAATTTCTTATGCGTTACCCCTCCCTCACTCACTGTCTTTCTCCAAAGCAGTTTTTTTTTTGTTCATTGCCCCATACTTCCTCCCTCCCTCTCCCTGCTCGCTCTTTTTCATATCCTACACCCCTTAGTCCCCCCCTAGTCCTCCCTCCTTCCTTCCCCTCCTACCCCTCCCTCACTCTCTCTGATAGTAATTGAGGTTCATTAATTCAGACTGAGGTGATGATGGCCATTATGTACCTTGCTTTCCAATTACGCTCTCTAGATTAAGCCTGACCTTCAGTTTTCTCTGCAGTGTGTGTGTGTGTGTGTGTGTGTGTGTGTGTGTGTGTGTGTGTGTGTGTGTGTGTGTGTGCGTGCGTGCGTGTGTGTGTGTGTGTGCAGTTGTTCTTCCCTTTTGCTCTTATGAAGCTGTTATGCAGAGAAAACTCTTGTCATGTAAATCTCATCTTTAGCTGTCTGTCCTTTCCTTTGGGTGGCTAGCTGTTCGGGTAGATATAGTATTTGCTCTTATTGCTTGAAGCTGTGGGGACAGAGGTTTTCTATATGAAGAATGATTTTAAATAAATTCATTATTCAGCTCAGTAAAGTTTTATTAAACCCTTGGGGCATGTTGGAGGGCGTCGCGTGAACTGAAGGGCAGACCCACATATCTCAACCATGTATACTTATTAAGAAATTGATGTGCCTTGCTGCTTAGACTGCTGTGCAGGCAGGTGCAAGATGTAACGATACACTTTAATGTTTTATGATATCAGTAAGGGGAGTGCAGGCACTCTGTGTTTATACATCTTGAGATTTGCTTGCTATTATCCTCTACAATTAAGCATGTTTTATTCATAATGTAGGATTAGGAAAACATTGGGAATACCCCAGCTTTCTTTTATTCCGAATTGGTGAAACAAACCTTAGTGAGAATACATAAAAAAAATAAATAAATAAAAAAAAAAAATTAAAAAAAAAAGCAAGACCAAAACTGACAGCCCGCTACATTTTCTTTCTTCCAGGTCGCAACACCCATGGAACAACCGCAGCCTCAGCTGGAGACAGAACTACAGGCAGATTCTCTCACAGATGATATTCAGAAAAATAAAACCAGCAAGAATAGCAATGCAAATAGCTCCCATGCTGCAGATTCCTGCGCTTCAACCAATTTTCAGAAAAACAAAGGTTGGTGTAAAGTGTCAAACTGATACCAGTTTACTAATTAAAGAAGAAACAATAGCACACCATGCTACTTTTATTTGCCCTGCTCACAGCCTATTATATCTGTACATTTTATAGGCATTTCAGTGGAGAACACTGAGGGAGACGTAGCCGCACCCAAAGATGTCACAGCTCTTCTCACCCCACCCCTAGAAGACAACACCACTCACCCTTCCAATGGCAGATTGGCTCCCCAATCCCCGACTCAGATCCCCCCCTCCTCGCCTCCCACCTCACCACCCGGTGACCCCCCTCCCCTTTCTGATCGTCATGGTTACCGGTTCCGTTGCAGCAGGTGCAGCTTGGCGTTCCCCACTCAGGAGAAGCTCCAGCTGCATTGGCAGTACCATGCCATGAGGGCGGCGACAGAGTGCCCCCTCTGTTCTAGACAATGCCGCAGTCAAGAGGCCCTGCAGAGACACATGCAGAACACACACTCACAGCTGGACAACACACAGGGACAGAATACACTCTTGCCACCTCATACTGTGCAATACATGGAGAATAACAAGAATTCAGCTCAACAAGATTTTAGTTTATCACCCCAAGTGGGTCAAGAAGCAGGAGAGGGAGAGGATGAAGACATAGATGAAGAAGCAATAAGCATGGAGGGAAAAGAGGAACAAAAAGGTGAAGTTAAAAATAAGGAGAAAGGCATGGTTTCTGAAGTGGATGGAGGTGAGGAGGATTTAACTGAGCCAGAGAAAGGGCCACATGAGGAGATCTTATCAGAACTTGGTTCTAGCTCTCTTGTCAAAAAGAGCTCTAACCCCACAATGGACCGTTATCTGGATCCATCCAGGCCCTATAAGTGCACCACATGTTCTGAATCTTTTACTCAGAAAACAATCCTTCTGGTCCATTATAACTCTGTGTCCCATCTCCACCGGGCCAGACGAGCCCTGCAGGAAACTGGAACTAGTGTTGCTGCTCCTGAGGCTCCCCGCGGCCCAGATCCTAGACCATACCGCTGCCGATTGTGTGGAGTGGGCTATAGCCAGAGTTCCACACTGGATATACACCTTCGATCAGTCCTTCATCAGACTAGAGCTCGTGCCGCTCAGAATCCCACATCGCAGACGCCTGCATCTACTGTAGCTGTTCCACAGTCTGTCCCCACTACAGCTACTCAGGCCACTACCACTAGAGAAGAAACATTGAAGAGTTTGCCTTTCACCAAGAGGCCAGATGGCGTGAGCTCGTCAAATTCTTCTCTAGCTGGTTCTGGCTTAGTAGCTGACACTCAGCCGATCCTGTCCAACCCAACAGAGAGCACGCAGGCTAAAAAGCGAGTGTCAGATCTTCTAGCTTCAAGAAACCAGCTAATGCTAATACAACAGCAGCAGATAGCCCAGGCACAGGTCCAAGCTCAGTTACAGCAGCACACAGCTTTGCTCCAGTCTCAAGTTATGCAACACCTTCCCTTAGGGCCAGAGAATCTCCTTAAACAACACTTCTCCCTGACCCCAGACAATTTGCTTTCTCTTCAGCAGCAACTTCTTCTGCCCTTTTACATGTCTGGAGAAATGAAGCTCAACCCAGAGTTCATTGTTAGTAGCCCAGAATTTAGCCACTTGATATCTGCCAGCTCTATCCTGAAAGAGCAGGTTAAGACAGAGGCTAAAAGGGAGACTCAAACGGATGAGAAACAAACCCAGAAACAAAGTTCAAGTTCAGTTAATACCCAACCAAAGGATCTTTCACATAGTGAAGCAAAGGTTGATGCAGTCTGCAGTGACCCCCCTACTAACCAGACAGAAAAAGAAAACAGCAATTCTAGTTTTGAGGAAGAAAAACGAGAAATGCATGCTCCTGTTGTTAAAAATGAGAGTCGGGAGGAGGAAGCCGTTTCCTCCTCATTTCATCTTCTTGGATTGCAGTGTCCTCCTCCCAGAGTGCCCTATGCTGCTGTGAATGGGGAGCCTCTCAGAGCCCTGCTGCAGAGTTATGGCTATGAGTTAGCACTGCAGTATATACAGAGTAGACACAAGCACCAGCAGCAGACAGCCACTCAAAAAATACCAGATAAGCAAGAGTGTTCTGATATAAACAAGATGGAAGTATGCTCAGAAGAGGAAAGAGATCTATTTTGTAAACTACAGGCTGGAAGGATTGAGGGCTGTGACAAAGGAGTGGAAGGCAATGGAAACATAGAAAGGTTGACAGAAGAGAAAAGTGAGAACAGAGGCAAAGAATCGACTAATAAAGAGAAGAAATGCTGTGAAAGAGGGAAGAAGTGTAGAGACTGTGGCAAGTTCTTTTCAGATGCATTGATTTTGAAAAGCCACCAGGAGTATATTCACAGAATGCTGTTCCCCACTGCTGTCCTGGAGAGGTTTTCCAGAGAATACAGGCTTCAGTATGACCAGATGTACCCACTTACACAACCTAAATCTGAAGAGGATTCAGCTGTTTGTGCCCAAGTTCCACCTCCAGCTCCAGCTCCTGCTTCAGCTGCATGCTCAGAATCAGAACAAGCACCAGAACCAATGAAGGCTCAAGTTAAAACCCTTGAATCTTCACCAATTTCAGAACCCATGAATAAAGCGGATGCTACAGCTTCAGACCTAACAGTAACTGCCCCTTCAGCTTCTCCTGCTTCTCCTGGTCAACCTCAAGATTTTTCACAGCATGAGACACCCATCCATATCTCAACCACACCTGCTGCCACTACTTCCCAAAACACTCCCCCCTTACCTCTTCCCTTACCCAAAATACCTATGCTCCCTCTTTCCTTGCCTCAACTTCCTATACCACCACTACCCCTACCAAAGCTTTCTCTACCACCAATTCCTTTCCCCATGGAGCTACCGCTCCTCCCTCCTGTTGTGATGCAGTCTGTAGCTCTTCAGCCCCAGCCTTGGTTAGACTCGAGTGTAAACCCTGAGCTTGCAAAACTCTACCAGTCTCAACTTAACCCTGCACTGCTGGGGCAACAACCACAGCTTAGCCCAGCTTTGTTAGCTCAGCAGTCACAGCTGAGCCCAGCTTTGTTAGCTCAGCAGTCACAGCTAAGCCCAGCTTTGTTAGGTCAGCCTCCACAGCTCAATCCTGCATTGCTTGGCCAACCATCCCAACCCAGCCCTATCCAAGCAGGACAGCAAAGTCAAGCCAGCCCAACAATACCTGAACAGCAGCAGGGGAAGAGAACCCGAACACGCATCTCTGAAGAACAACTAGCTGTTCTAAAGAAACACTTCAATATTAACAGTCTCCCTAATGATGAAGAGATCAACAAGATGTCTGCTTCGTCCGGTCTGCCTCACAAAGTCATCAAACACTGGTTCCGCAACACCTTATTTAAAGAGCGCCAGCGAGACAAGGATTCTCCTTATAATTTTAATAACCCCCCAACCACAGCCCTGGAGGACTCCAGAGAGGACATAGCACAAAACCAGTCTCTGGCTCTTTCCCCATGTTCACTGTCCCCTGGGCTCCCACACAACGCTTCCCCACAGCCTCAGACAACAGACCTGCATAGAGGAGAACACCATAGGGGCCGACGCTCTTCACGAACCCGCTTTACGGAGCAGCAGCTGGAAACCCTGCAGGGGGTGTTTGAGGCCACTCCCTACCCCAGAGAGGAAGAATATGACAGGTTGTCTGCTCTGTTATCTCTCCCTAACAGGGTCATTGTTGTGTGGTTCCAAAATGCCAGGCAGAGAGCCCGCAAAAATCAAGACCGAGGCACTGATGATGGATTAGAGGTGAAGAGCCAGCTTGACAACATACACAAGCAGCAAAATGGCTGCTATCAGAATGATGATAATAATCAGGATAATAGCTGTGAGGATGAAGGACAAGGTGACTCTCAGAATGAAAACTCCATGGATCTGACGTACGAGTATTACACCCAACCTGACTCACCTGCCCTTGATTCTTCCACTCACTGCACAGAAAGTGAGCATCCTGTAGCCAAAGGTGAACCGACACCTGCTCAAAAGAAACAAGAAGATAAAATAAGTTCACCTCGAACTAACATAGACACAGCTCCTGATAATACTGAAAAAAGAATTTCAGATGCAGAAATCCAGCATAAAGAAACTATTCCAGCCATGAAAACAGGGTTTTCTCTACAACCTGAGACCAAATTGCCAACAGAAGGTACTCTAGAAAGATCCCAGCCTCTTGCTACTTCCTCTTTACAGAAAACAGTACACACTACATCTCATCCAGACCAGGTGAATACACACAACCCTCCTTCAGATCAAGCTGTTGAAAAGGCTCCTGAGACATCACCCACCCCTCCTTCTGCTCTAGAGTCTGAAACAAGTCACACTGATACTGCAGCTTGCCCATCCACTGAAACCCATCAGCAAACCCAGCTCCAAACCCAGGCTCAATTCCAGTGCAATCTCTGTCCAGCATCCCTGCCATCATTCCAGCTGTGGCAGGAACATCAGACCAGACACCTCCTAGCAGCTCAATCCCAGGTGCAACTCCTCCACTCCAGCTTCACAGACCGAACCATGCCTTATATGATGCTTCACCCCAACCATCCCTTAATGGCGAGCCAAATGCTTTCCCAGATACACTCAAATCCCACACTTCCCATGATTTCGCACTTAAACAGCCTACAAATGAAGAATACACTCTCTGATCACTCTACTAACACCCTTACACATCCCCTGACAACCATAAAGCAGGGTACAGCGCATATATCAGAGACCGGTTTTGAGGGCCAAAGGGGCAGCAGAGAGGTCGAGGAGGAGCACAGAAGAGATAAACGTCAGAGAACCACCATCACTCCAGAACAACTTGAAGTGTTGTATCAGCGCTACAGCTTGGATTCTAACCCCACCAGAGGAGTCCTCGAAAGCATTGCACGCGATGTTGGTCTGACCAGACGAGTGGTTCAGGTACTGAATAGATGAGAAGACAGAGATGATAATTTTGTGGTGTTGGTTCAGCTGAATTTTAAAGCACGTCTTCCTTCTTTTCACAGGTTTGGTTTCAGAATACACGAGCGAGAGAGAGAAAAGGGCAGTTCCGGTCAATGGGGCCAGGATCCAGTTTCAGCTTGGGTTTGAACCACTTGCGATGCCCATTCTGCAGGGCTCTCTTCAAGGTGAAAAGTGCTCTAGATGCACACATGAGGTCACGCCACTGGGCAGAGGCTGAAAGAGCAGGCTTCAACTTAACAATGAGCAATGGATCCAGTGGGCAGTCTGGGATGGCTATGTCTGTCATGGACAGACCGGGTCCATCGATATCCTCCAGCCCAATCCCAAACCACGGCCATGTCATCAGCAACCGAGAGTCAAGTATGAAGTTACCCCTAACTACTTTGCCTATAACCACTCATCTAAACAACCCCGAGGAGGATGATGACTATGAGGAAGATGATGAGGAATACCCGTGTGAGGAAGGTTCCAGTATGGCTGACCAAGGGTCTCTTAGTCCTGAAGGATCTGTGGGTCCAAGCTCAGACTGGGGTGAGACACAAACTCTGCAGCAGCACCACCATCAACAACAGCAGCGCCAAAGGACACAGATGAGCCACTTCCAGTTACTCCAGCTAAAAGACTTTTACAGAAGCCATCGCACACCCAACCGACAAGAGTGTGAGACACTGGGCCAGGAGCTGGGACTGCCTCACCGTGTGGTGCAGGTAATTGCTTTTAGGTATTTAAGATAAAAAAGAGGAAAAATCTTTAAAATGATATTTGATGATTGTTGACATTTGTTTTGTTTAAATATTCTTTGTAGGTTTGGTTCCAAAATGCCAGAGCTAAGGAGAAGAGGGCCAGGAGCCTGAGCTCTGACTCTGCTGAGAGGGAGCATGCTGAGCTCTCGGCGGGAACAGGGGAGAGAGACAGAGCTTAGAGAGGCGGACTGCTTCCTTCAACTATGTTCGCACCAAAACCCCTCCTGCAGTTGCCATCTTCCTCCAAACAAACACCATGTCCACTTGCTGCCAACCCTCTAACACGAACGCCCCAAAGAAGCCGAGTTGCAGTGGCCCAAAGACAAACTCTCTCAGCTAAAAGTAGGAGAGAGCACAAACCACGTCCTGTCAACCACAGCTTTCCAGTCTTCATATTTTCCTTCAACTCTTGCCCAAGTCTGTTCTTTCTAAAAAGAGCTTCTCTCCTTATTCAGTCAGACACCTTACTACAACCAAACTCCACCTTGATTAAAACCAACCAGATGCCACAGAGGCCAAAGAGCATTCTCAAAGTATGTGACCTCACTGCCCAGCTAGACCTGCAGTCTACCTCTCAGTCTGCACGACAGACTCACAGTGGGCCCTCCACCAGACCAGTGCTAGATGACTAGCTGTGTAGCATGTAGTGCCAGTCTGTACGAGGCTGGAACAAAAAAAAATGTCAAAGAGATTTTAGTGTAAATAGAGAGCTCCAAAAAATAAACTTGAAGAAAAAACGGTTAGAAGTGGAAGAAGAAAAAGAAGAGGAAAAAAAAAACTGAATTGTATCCTTGAAATACACAGGGATATTAGCATAGAGCTTTTGTAAAGACTGACTCAGATTCCAAAGCTCATAACCAAAATTTTACATGTCTGTGGATTTCGTTTGAACACGTTTGTTTTCAATAACAAACTGCAGAGCTGACGTCTGTACGGTGAAGGGGTGAGATCTGCAGCTGGCATAGGTAAGCCGAGTACCAATAGACTGACACGGTGCTAGAATGCAGCTTCACCCTCCAAAAGCCAATGATGAGTCTTCTGTTGTACATGTACTCCTTCTATGTTCCTTTAGTGGATAACAGCCCAAATAGCACAGAAAGTAAAGGCCAGTTTGTCCCGAAAGGGGCAAACTATTTTTTTATAGCACTCAACCATTAAACTGTATATGAAAACTTTAACCAAACTCGAATTTACGTTGTGTGTGTTTAGTCATAGTTTCTTAATATAAATCTTATGGATTGAGATAAACTGTCTTGCTTCGATATAATAGTGTCATGATTATGAAAAGATTATGACAGCTTTGATATGTTCAGGCGAGGTGACTTACTGCCTTTCCGTTCTATTTGAATATACCAATGGCTTACCAATGTTATGTGATTAATGTAAAGCTTTCTATGCTCAGGTCAACAGCTCAACATGGCTCTGCTTCAAATGTGATCTTAATACTGGACTTTTCTGTTTTTAAAACAGAAGAGACACGGTTTAACCATGGACTAAGTATTAAAGGATATCTTTAAAAAAAAAAAGGAAAAAAAACATCTCTGTATTTCAAAGATCTGAGCTTTTCACCTCTGAGTAATAGATTGTTACAAAAAAAAGAACCTTATTGAAACTAAAGTGTTTAATAGTGTGAGGGGTAAATGTACAGTATTTAGCTTTTGTATGGTTGACTCGAGACTTCATTGGATGTTTGAGACATGGCTCTCTTTTCCACTTACAGAAAGAGAGCTACTGCGCAAAGCTGAGAAAAAACTTCGGATGTTATTGATGTTATTTTTGTACACTTAATTTATTTTCCCTCCTTTTCTCCCTCCCCACCTACCCACTTTCCGCTTTTTCTCACTACCTTTCTTCCTCTGTTCATTTGCAACCAGTCCTTATTCTATCTGTAATAATGATAATATAACAATAATAGCTAAACAATAATTAATGCTTTAAGACAAAAATCCAAAGACGTGATAATACTTTAACCATATGACCTACAAAAAAATAAGCGCTACTGTTTACTTGACGATGTATTGCTGTTTTTAAAGAAGGAAGGAGTCCCTGTATCTAAGCTACTGTTTTCTGCCTCTCATAAGCACACTGGAGACTGTAACCAAAACCCCAAACTAGAGCCATGGCAGTCTGTAATATAGCGGTTGAAGAGTTTTACTTCTCTTGAGAAATGTTGCAGTTTATTTTTCTTTTATACCATAGTGTTGAACTTCAGCCCTTAAGGATGTCCAGTTTGCTGCTAATGTACTGTAGTTTCTAACGATACTGTAGAAAGATGCATGCTCTGATCGCTTTACCACTAGGCTTTAATGACTACAAACTGTAATGATACCTGTGATGCTGTTGATAAACTGCTCCTCTTTTATTATGTTCAGAAACAAATGGATATGTGGGGCTCAATTCCATCAAGTTTTTTTTTTTTTACAGTATCATAATAATTACTCTTTCTCAGAAAACAGAAATGGCTTTCGTAATATCAGAATTTTTTTATTTCTATTTTTTATGTTAAAGCTTCCAGTCTGAGAGAAACCCTCCGGGGGCATTTACTTCTCAATGCTTAAGGAGATACTGCAGTTATTTGAAGGAGTTCAGCCCCAAACCCTCTACTGGTTGATGTCTTTCTGTGTTGCAATGTCTCTTGTCCGTTTGTCCAGCTTAAACAGCTTTGCTAAACTCAGACTGACATCACAGCCGACTTTCCAAAGGATGTGGACTGACTAACTCTGTCATGTTTCGTTCTTAACTAACCAATGTTTACGACAATACCAATGAGCTTTCTTCTGTACAGAAATGTGCATTCCAAATACCACAAAGGCAGTTTTTTTTTTTTTTTAAATATACTGATTATTTCAGATTTAATTTCTCTCGTATTCTCTTGATCTTAGTGACTGTAAGATGTACATATTGGAGTACTCTATGGTGAAGAGACTCTGTTATCCTTACTGTAGGTAAAACAATTCTTTTCATTTTTTTTTTCTGGATATGTTGTTGCCATAGTGATGACCAAAAAGATACCTGTGATGTGCACCTGTCCTTATGTCCTGCTCCAGTGGTTTAGTGTGTCTCTATACTCTCCCTACCCCAGTTGTGCTGGTGTGTGTTTCTCTTCCTTTCCCTCCCCGTACTCCACTGAGCTAAATAAAGTCTGCTTTGGTGCACGCTCTGGTCTCATCCCTTTGGTGTAGCCGAGAGAAGCCATTTTGTGAATGTTGTGGTATGCGAGGGTGTCTGCTTGTTACATGTGTGTTTCATATTCCAGGTTGTATGTTCGGCGGCGGTGTGTGTCTGGCTTGGGAGGCTTTTGATGTGCAGCCGTGTGTGCGTAACACGGCTGAGTGTGGAAGGCGTTTGGTGAATGGAGCCATGACCTCTGGGGTCACTTCATTAATTACATCTGTGACATTCAGCCAGATGAGTTTCCTTTGTGACTAAATGATATGATGAATATTAACGACCTCGGATGAATTACATTGCTGCTCCTGCTGCTGCTGATGATGATAATGTGTTTTACGACTCTGGGAGAGAGGGGAGGAAAATTGCACACTACAGCACATTTAGGACACACAGATTTTCATATGCAACATTTCAAAGACCACAGCTTAGGTTGGTAGAGAAGATTTTATTATTTGCTCATTTCTTATGTAAAACTTCCCAGTGGTTGATGAGACAACTTGCTGGAGAGGGGGAAAAAAAACTTAAATGAACATGGGAATGTAGTGTTCCATCAGACACGCGCACAAGTCGAGCACAAACCTGTATCTGCTTCTTGTTCTCTCGCGGGTAGCCCTTCATTTAACTGTTACACAGAAATGCGGCAATGGAAGATGTAACCGTGAAACTTGGGGTTGTTCTGATTGGGTTTGCGGGGAGGAGACAAGCAGATACATGGCGAGAACAATAGGAAGGTAAACACAGAAAAGGGCTTGAGATAGCTTCGTAGCTCATGATAGCCATCTTAGAAAGTCATCCTGATAAAGTGATCCCCCACTATTTCTCCTTCTCCCTGTCCTCCCCCTCTTAATCAAATGAGTACTGTGCAGCTGGTGGGGTTGCGGCAAAAAAGGGGGTTCGAGTGAGTGTATGCGTGTGGAGAGTAGGTGGAGGTGGTGGGGGCTTTGAGGGATAGCGTGAAATTATTGCCTGCTGGTGTATATGTGTCACTGGGGGTAGTAGGGTAGAGAAGGGGGTTGGGCTGGGGAGTAATGTCATTGCCTGCTGGTGTATCTGTAGTGGGGGCTCATTTAGATTTAGATTGGTTATGTGAGGAGAGAGCTGAAAGGCCAGCTCATGTTTATGCATGAATCCCAAAGCATGCTGCTGTGGTGGAGCCCCGAGTTAAAGAGACAGAGCTGAAATATATTTGCACATTCAGACGCACCTCTGTTTCTTAGGATAAGGCTTGAGCTGAAGCGACGCTGCGCTATCAGATTTCAGTCAAGTGTGTGCATGTGTGTGCGTGCCTGTGTGTGCGTACCTGTGCACACAGATTACACCTCAGACCAAATTAATATATTGCTTTAAATCCAAAATATTAAAAAGATGTCAGTTTTTTTGTTTTTTTTGAGGGGGTATTTTTAACTACAGCCTTGACCACCCTTTTCCTGACTGTCGAGACGAGTGCTTTGGAGTCCTCTACAGCTGATGCGGAGGCTACACTGAGTTCACGGGAGCTTCCCACATTACACTCACTCATACCCAGAGAGTAATCAGTAAATGTCTTTGAAGGAGAGTTTGTTCAGCACTTCATCAGGTATAAAGTGGTTTTTATTTGGAAATGTGGTCCCTATCCATCTTTTAAATGACTTTTTAATGGTCGTCACACCATCCTAATCAATCATGTGGCAGAGCTAGCCTGCAAGCGCAAATACACTCTATTTATAATTCCTATATTCTGCAGCAAAAACCCGACTCAGTGTGCCTCTCAGTACTGTAAACAAACAGATACAAAATCAGTGGGTTTGTCTTTCCGATTTTGTGGAGACATTGGAAAAACTTCCTTTAGCAATCTCCAGCATCCTGGTTATGAGGTACCCCGTGTAATTTGTCTTTATATTACATCAATAACTTTTTCAAAGGAAGGATAGAGTAACTTTTTTCCCCCAAGTAGTGCAGTTTATTGTTGTTCTTCTGTGTCTCTTTATTCAGGCCCACACTTCATGAAGGCTCCCCACCCACCGCCACCACTCCCCCTCCCGCCTCACTGGCGACCACAGTACTTTACATCTATAATGAGATACAAATACGCATCAGCAGGACAGTGTCTATGCCACGCGTCACTCTGTGAATATTACTCACACTTATTAGCTGGATTATGTTAATCTTTACACTTTTTGCTCACAGACAACAGACTCCCCATGATATGGGGGTGGTCACGGCAGCAAGAGTGTGTTGTCCTGTGTGTGTATTTCTGAGTGTGCGGCTGCATGTCTGTTAAAGTGATTGCCATGTTGTCAAACTGATCTGCATGAGAAAGGGTGGTCTAATTACATCACTTATGCAAATGAGAAATGCACACAGGCAAGCACATACATACACATCGCAGAGGTCAAAAAGACAGTGCAGGCTGCCCCCTTATTGACTAACACAGGGTGGCATCACCACCTGTCAGAAATAGCCCTGTGCGCACACAGTACACAGAAGTTACAGGCTGTTTCGATGCACACCACTCAGATAAATCAGAAATGGAAGTCGATTGGTCAAGCTCACATTAGACTAAAGCACTCAAAATGTTATTGGAAAATGTCCGACCGCATATTCAGTGATTAGTCTTTTTTTTCAGACTGAAACACTGATAGTATCCCTGTTGGAATGATTGATTGAGTCTGACACATTTTAATTAAGCCCAAATTAAATGAATCGGCTGGCGGACTATAAAACATTGCAGTTTAATAACGAGCCCCTACATTTTCCTTTTTCCCCCCCTCTTCCTTCATCCAATCCCATTTTGGCTAGCCGCACCAAATAACCTCTCTCCATTTAATGATATGCAAATGAATTTTCATGAACCCCATGATCCCATGCGATGATTAAACTGAGATGACATTAGCTGCCATGCTGCTGCTGCTGTCAGTGTTTCTGTCTGCCTCTTTTCTCTCTCCCTATCTCTACCATCTTCCTTTGTATCCACGACAACAGCCAACTGGTGATATTAACAGGGTTCATTGTCAATATTCCCTTTCCTTCACCATTCCTTGAAATTTCCTTTGTGAGAAATGACATTTTGCATATCCGCTGTTATTTCAGAGAAGTTTTCCCAATGCCAGCAGAGATGGCGAATCAGAGAGCTGGTTTCACTGGTTCTCACGCCTCATGTGGTAGTGTGCGCACTGCAGACATACAAGTTACAACAACTTTACTACTATTACTGTAGTAACATTACATAGACGATTTTAGTAACCTTCCACATCTCTTCATTTTCCACTTTCAGTGCTCCCCTCCCACCGTTCCGTTTTAGTCTGTATCCAGCTCCACCTCTGCTGTCGTTTATTGTACTCCATTTGCATAATGAAGCCCAGGCTTAATTAAGATCCCACTGGAGTCTGGAGCCAAGGATGAAGGAAGGAAGGATGAGGGAGGGGGAGGGAGTGAGGGAGGAATCCGGCGTTCCTTAGCTTATCCGCACGTGTCCAAATAGGAGGCACAATTTAGGGGGGGAGAAGAGCGTTGACGAGCGATTAAATCGCTAATTATGATCGGCTGTTAGAATTAGTGTGTGGCTGTTAATTAGCTGCAGATGAGATGCCCAGACAGTTGCCCGCCTCTGATGACTGCAGAACCCTCCCTGACTGGCAATAGAGAAACACAGCTTGACACCCTGGAGATGATGCCAACACATCCCTCCCTTTAAACACACACAGCAGTCTGAGGGGATATCCCTTTAAGAAGATCCCAGGTGTGCAAGTGCAGGAAAGAGGCTCTTCATCATCCTTGTCCACCCACTCCCACTGTTCTTCGTTAAGCACAAAATTCACCATTTTCCTCCTTCTGCATCCGTTATTCATTTTGCTCATTATTCCTCTCTTTCCACATAGTCTTTCTGCCCATACTGGAATGGTATGATCCCTCCTCTTAGATTTTTGTAATGGGCAGCAGCATCCTTTCAGTGTAGCAGCTGGCACTGAGCAGAGTTGGCATCACAGAAATAGTTTTTCTCAGAAACTCCCACCACGGCTACATTTGTAGTTCTGGTTGTAGTTCTTTTTTTGCCGCGGCATTTAGTACATTTTAGTGTATCTTTTGATTGTGCCCGCGAACGCCTCGCAGTTTGTGTTTGGCATGGTGCCATCTCTGTTTCCAGTCTTTCCCTTGAGGGGATGCCACCGCCAAAAACGTTCAAGGCATCCGAAATGTTTTGCTCACCGTACGGAGGTTTCTGTTTACTAATGTGTGCATTATGTTGCTTTGGCAGCGTGCCATCTTTCTCCCTGTGCCCTTGCCACCCCTGAAAAGATGCCATCACTAAATCGCTGGCAACCGTTGCCCGGGCACCTCTTCTTGGCTTTGTCCAAACAAACAAATGGTGATTAGTAGCAAATCCTCGGAGGTGAGTCCTCTTGTCTTTGACTATGACAGTTCTCCGCCATTAGCTTCGAATGCTTCGGGCATGCCACATGTACAAACTGGCATGCTGCCCGTTGGATGGCACGCTGCAGCTGGTATAGAAAGGCAGAAAAATCTAATAACGGTTACAATAATTCCAACGCTGTTTCCCATTCTGCGACCTATCGTCCATTTACAAATTTAAAGTATTGTCCATCTTTCTCCTCAACATCCTATGATTCCGTCGTTTATCGATATCCGAGTCCTCCTCTGCCTGCTGGCATCTTACTTACTTCTATGCTCCGCTATCCTCTGATATTTTTCCCATCTTCCCTTTCTCTGCCCAGTCTCTTGTTCGTTACGCCCCATTATGCCTGTGCCAAGGTGCCACCATGGTAGCAGTATGGAGGTCTGTTTCTCTTCCTCTTTCATTCTTATTCTCCTCCTCGCCCCTTTTCCCATGCCCATGCCCGCCCCTGCTCAAGTCCTGACTGGATGGCACTGTGCCAACCTGCCACCGCCATCGCTCTCATTTGTAGCTCATCCCTCCGTTGCCCTTCCCCCTGTCTCTTCATTTCCATCCCTCTCTTTTCCCCTTATTTCATTCATTTATTTTCTAACAAAAAAAAAATACCGCTTCAGGTTGTATGCAACACTTTATATGTTGCACCGCTATATATGAGCAAGATTACTTCACAGACATAGAAACTTTTCATTCCTTAAAGTCACTCTGCAAATCTTTGCTGTCATTTGAAAGACTTTTTTTGGCACCTGAAGGAATGCTCTCAGTGACTGCCCTGTAGGTAATTACAGCAGCACTCACTTATTCCACTGAGACAAGAGAAGGACGAAGAGAGCCCCGAGTTTGTAGAGAGCTTGTGCTGTTTTAATTAACTTTAACCAACCCCCCATCATGTGTGTTTCCCTTCACATCTCCTAGAGCCTTGAGTAGGTTGTGCTCGTTCACACACGAACAATACAGCAATATGATTGATACGATCATCAGTAAAATTGATTGTGTACCATTGACCTCACCCACTTTACCAAGATGACCCTTGCTCCCTTGTTTTTCTTTTTTTTTCTCCCACTCTTTTAATTCTCTTGAGTCAAACAAAAGCTGGCAGTGGTGGTGGTGATGCTATTAAGCAAATACTCTCATTAGAACACAAAACATAATGAATATGTAAATGGTGTGTGTAATTTATGCATGGGCTGAGAGACTTGTTGTCTATTCAGCCCTTTATTATACTCTCTATTTTTATCCCCTTTTCCTTAAAAGTTCACACTCTTATGCCAATTTACTGCTTTTCTTAGACCACATCCTGTGAATGAATCCTTGGGGGACTTCTCGAGGTCTATCTATTGTCTCCTTTATTTTGCCTTTTTTTGTCTACACTTTTCTCCTTGCCTTTAACCATGGTTTGTACTCTCTAACAGTCTTTTTTCTCTGTTTGCTTCTTTCGGCTCACATCCTGTCCTCTCCAAAAACAAACCCTGCAGTGACGCATTAAACCAACAACTGAGTGTTTGAACAAGGTCTTTCTTCCAGGAATATGAATACTGAATAATCTATCCAGTAAATCGCATCCGGACCTGATTGTGTTGTATTCTCTGTTTTCCCTTTGTCCCTCTGTGACTGTGTTGATCTTAATGTGTGGTCCAAACTGTGTGGCAAATTGAAGCGTGTCCTGATAGACGGAGAGTAGCCTTGCTCCTGTCTAGGATAAACACCTATAATACTCTGGCTCCCTTGGCAATCACCATAGCAACAAACCATGGTACCCACGTGAGTTGCATAATAAGATGTTCCCCAAGACCATGGACCATAAAGCGACAAAGTGACAAACTAGACACCCGCAGCACTGGCTGTAAGACAGAAAAATTCATTTTGAACAAAACAAAGGTTAGGTTTGACATTTGAATGGTTATTTTCTATTTGTCAATAAGCTCACGTCAGAAAACACGCACCCTTACAAGCACATACACCTTTTCTGTGTCTCCAGACCTTAACAGGTGCTGATGAGCTGCAGTCAGTGATTGTAATGAGCTATCGATCACCGTGGGAAAACAGAGGGACAGAGAAGGGTGAGGGAGGCAGGGGGAACCAGAGGACACACACACAAACTGAAGGACTGCCAGAAAAAAAATAAGAAAAACTTCAGATGAACTAAATGGAGACAAGCTGCCTGAGACAGAGTATCAATACTTGCTTTAATCAAGACTTCATCTCCCATTGTTCTGCTTGAAATAGAATTCATGGGACTGTGTTTTCTGTGATCCCAGGTTTAAATGGAAGTGGTCAACTCAGAGCAGTGTGTGGATGGGTTGATTTGCGAAGGATGACCATGCAGACATGCTTGCCATGACCAAGTACAGATGCCAGTGAATGGCACTGACGCAGTATCTCTATATTCCCCTCTTTTTGTGCTGTATGCATGGAGTGAAGGCAGACAGCTTTAGGGAAGGGGGAGGTGCGTTGCGTGTGTGTGTGTGTCGTGTGTTGGCTGGCGTTTCAGATAATGAAATGCAGCAGGGAACAAAGAGCTGGGGGCCCCTATTCTCTGTGCTGCAGCTTCATTTTCACTCCCGTCAGTCTATGATTCTTCTAAACCCTCTTTCTTGTGTACATGCATGCATGTGTGTGCATGTGTGTGTGCGTGCATGTTTATGTTTGTATGAACCAGTTGTTGTTATGTGCACGAGTCTCCCCTCCTCCTCCTCCCCCTGTTAGCATTCTGCATGGCAGATCCCCCTAATGTAATAACTGTGTCTGCATGTCTAATTTACAGCAGGAGAGAGTAAATAGCCTGTGGTTAATTACAGTACGTGTGTGTGCTTGTGTGTATGTGCGTGTGTGAGTCTATGCAAGTGTCTACATGCGCGTGGGTGTGTCAGAATGATTTATGAGTTGCAAATAGCTACACTAGTGGCCCGTTTCTCCTCACTTAGTTTTTAATCTGTCTTTCCATTAATTTTCCTGGAGACGTTATTATGGTTTTATAACAATGTGCACGAGGATGCACATGTGAGTACACGCGTGTGTTAATGAGACAGAGGTGTGGACATTTCGCGAGTATCAGCGCTACGTGGGCACCTGGACTGCACTTTTGCTTTTCCCCGTTCTGCTTCTCTATTTCCCTTCCTTCCTTTCCCCCTTTTTCTCTCTTTTGGTGCTTCATTCACCCTCTTCATTGAGAGCCACAATGAACACAGATCTTTATTGACAGTACACGGTAGAACATGGAAACAGCAGGTCAATCCGTTTAGCCCAAGGGCCGATACACCAATTCACCAATTTGTCAGTGTTAGTTTGAAAGAGAAAAGCAGCTAATCTCTCCTCTCTGCTCTCTATTGATCACACACTTAGACTCCACTTCTCTGTCTAAACACTATTGATTCTCTCTCTCTCTCAATCTCTTTCTCCCGCTCCCTCTCTTTCGGTCTTGCTCTATTCACATACCACAGCACTCAACACCATATTCCCTTCTTACACTCCCACTACTTTTCACATAATAGTTTTGAATAACTCAGATCGTATGTCCTTGTTTGCGAAGCCTTGAGTCGCATTTTAGACGAACACTTGAGAATATTTTTTTTGTATAAGTAAAATAAGACTTCTGAGTAATTCCTGTAATAGTATCACAAGTGGAGCTTATCAACTATACAAAGCATTTTAAAGTTTGCTCCACAAGTGTCACAAATCATTGTCCCCTGCTGTGTACTTTCAAAAGCTTATTCATGGTCTCATTAAAAAAATCAATTACTTAGCAACCCTTCAACAGTCTGAATACAGACTGTGATTAAAAAAAAAAAAAAATCACTGCTGGGTACACCGTCTCCTGTCTCCTGGCTTTGTTTTTCAGTCACATCACAGGCTGCTCTTGAAAAAGGCCACATTCCTGTCAAGATGAAGGCTATGTAAAAATTATAGAGTGATTATCCAAAGGAAGATGCCCCCCCCTCCAGCATTTTAACATCACTTCAAATTGAACCAAGGATCTCTATTTGATTGGATTTTGCTTGTGGCGACCCTGGGCATGAAACATTTTAGTTGACAGGTATAGATTTGGCAGAGAAATGATTGTGTTGTGGACAGGAAGATGAAACACAGAGATCGACTCAAATCTATGTCAAAAGCAGGCGTTCATATAGCATTTATTAGGTCTATATTGTTCTGCCATAATGCCAAGTTAATGAAATGTAAACAAGGAATCCCATCTGTTACTCACAGGCTGTGAAAGGAAAAAAAAACAGCCCAACACCCATGGGCTTTACTAGCCTCCTGCATAGC
The DNA here is from genome assembly GCF_013358895.1 of Oreochromis aureus. NCBI lineage: Eukaryota > Metazoa > Chordata > Actinopteri > Cichliformes > Cichlidae > Oreochromis > Oreochromis aureus. The sequence goes on along the minus strand of NC_052948.1, from coordinate 10,404,901 downwards.
TCATTTATATTAGATTTGTACACCCCCTACTGGTGCTTTTTACTCATTACAATTTACCTCAGGTTACAAAACATTTGACACATGGCTTGTGTAACTGAAAATCAGCTGTTGTTTGGTAACTGGTAGTTCAGGAGGTTGAGATGATCGTGAATACAGAGCTTAGGCTTTTAAACTTTTAAACAAACTAAAATTTCAGTCACCTTTCACTCGAAGATGCCTCCTTCAGGAGCGGATGCCCAAGCCACAGTTAAATGGTGGTTAGGGGAAGTACTGGAGGGTCGAGAGGATCCCGAGGGTTTCTTCGCCATGTGTGTGTCCATCCTGGGGCACCGAGAGACCCGCTCACAGTTTCTGTCCCTCATCGAGCCTCTGTCCACGGGTGACAGACTCCTGCACGCCAGTCTCACCTCCATCTACCAGGAATATTTCACCAAGGTCAGTAAATGTTTCAGGAATAGAATTGCATTTAGGTTGGAGAACTTGTAACACCTAGGGTTAAGTCAACAAAAATAAAATACATACAAAAAACGACACGAACAAAACACAATAAGGAAGCAGCAGAACTTAATTAAACGACTGGCGTTTTTAGAGATTAACTTTAAACTCCAGCATTTGAGGATACAAGTAACTTTAGCTAGCTAGTTGTGTTAATCTTAGCATAAACGGACCAACTTAAAAGTTTTTGCTGTCACTTTTTCATTTTACCTACTAGCCTAACCTAAACTAAAGTAAATAAATACGTAAATAAATAAATGAAAACATAAATAACTATTAATGACTTACTCATGGCGGTACAGAAGCAGCTCTACACCGAAACTGCAAACCACTGCCAAGGCTGGAGTTTCGCCCTTTTGAGAACAGGGAGTCCCTGGATCTGCGTTAATTTGTGACACTTTCTCAAGAACATCAAGATGATGTCTCCCAATTTTTTGTATTTGTAGGGATTTGTAAGGATGTTTTTTCCAAAAATGTCTAAAAGTAGCTTTGATAAAGTGTTCTAAATCATCATCATATTATAGGCCAATAAGTCATTTATAAGAACTTAAAGATGGGTACTCGTTTTGGGAAAATTGCTTTTGTTTGTTTGTTTGTTAGGCCACTTAACAGTGACCTATGAGTCAAGCACAAAAAAGCACTGAAATTTAATGCATAACAGACAAGTTAGGAAAGAACCAATTTTAAATTGTATCTGTAGGCACTCTGTATTAAAAACACATCATTTGTGTAGCTGAACTGACGAAAAATGTCAAAGATAACCCATTTGACAGACATAAATGTTTGTTTGTTTTTTGCATCAACAAGGTTATTTTGAAACCAGTTATCTGAAAACTTGGCATTTCCTTGGCATTTTGTGCAGCTAAACAATTTGAGGAAAGTGGACAAGTGCAGGACAAAAGAAGTGGCAGGTCTAAAGAACTATCTAAAGCAGATGAACAGTATCTGAAAGTCATGTCCAGAAGAAATAGGAGAAAAAATCCAAAAAAGACCTGACATAGGACCTGAGAGATCCATGTGATGCTGCCCATCACAGCAGGACGGAATCTCAGTGGTGATAAGGATTAGGGCATCAGGACCTCCTGGAATCTAGACATTGGTGGTGGAGATGAAGATGGAGGCTTGAATGGAGCCTGAGTGACAAGAGAGAGGCAGTGATGGGGAGAAGTTGGGTTAAAAGAAGGTGTCTGCAAGGAAGAATGACAGGTGCGCAGTGAGATTTAGAGTGTGCAGAGTGAGCTGATTGGCTTGAAGAATGCCGACAGAAATATGATTGGACTAGACCAGTGATGTCACAACCAAAGTTGACAGCTTGGGAAAGTGGAAGTGATGTAAAGTTTAGATTAGCCACCGACACCTGAGAAAAAGACAGATGTGTGACTACAGATCTTACACATAAGCTTCATTAGTATGTGTCCCTTATGGAGTACTTGATGAGTGTAAACCAAGCCTTGCCTGTACACACCCATCTAATTAAAAGAGATAATACATTTAAATAAATGAAACACCTTTGGTAGTTTTTGATAAAAGCTAATGTCTTGTCATTTAGAGCATAGTGTACACATTCGTATTTTTAAACTACTAAAGAATAGTTTTAAAAGTAATAACAGTGGTTGTCCTGATTAAATTTTAGACTGAAGATGACGAGCTGGAACTTGCTTTGGCTCTCTCTCTACTGGATATGAAAGGTCAACCTCTGCAGTCTCCCAGCCAAGAAACCCAACCGCTGCAGTCTGGAGATGCTCAAAATCAGAGAGGATCTGTTCAGATGAATTCCATATTAAAGCCTGAAGGAAGCAACTGCACCAATCAAACTGGATCCTGGAAGAGAGAGAGTGCACCACAGACAGCCAGAGAGATGGAGTTTCAAATAAGTACGTATCCTAATAAGCAGACACTCGGGACAGGTCGGACTGTGTGTGTCTCAGAACAGGAGGGAGATGTGGATCAATCACAGAAACCAAAACGCTCTAAGAATAGGCGGCAGAGGCGAAAATGTACTGGCCAGCACCTTGTAGGTTTACCCTGTTCTCCATCAGCAACACCACCAGTGTTACTGTGGTTCAGGAGGGATTTGCGGCTGTGTGACAATCCTGCTCTCGTGGCGTCACTAGAAGTGGGTGCACCTGTCATACCTGTCTTCATCTGGAGCCCTGAAGAAGAGGAGGGAACAGGCGTTACAGTGGCTATGGGAGGAGCTTGTAAGTTTGATCAAGGAATCAGTGGTTATAGCAATACTTTGTCTCAGTGTCTTCATAATAGTGCTTGACGAAATCATTGTTTGTAAGTCTCTGTATTCTAATTGTCTGAATGTATCTTCCCTTTTTTAAATAGGTAAATACTGGTTGCATCAGGCATTGTTGTGTTTTTGTTCATCTTTGGAGCACATTGGCAGCCATCTTGTCTTCCTCAAGGCAAATGGGGAGATGACAAGTGCTGAATCTTCTCTGAAGGCACTTAAGGAGCTGATAAAAGACACTGGGGCAAGAACAGTGCTGGCTAATGCCTTGTATGAGCCCTGGCTGAAGGAGAGAGACGATCTGGTAGTATCGACTCTGCAGAAACAAGGTGTTGAATTCAGGATGTTCCACTCTTTTTGTCTCAGAGACCCTTATTCTGTCACCACAGAGGGCGTTGGCCTTCGAGGTTAGTCAAAGTGTATTTCTATGTGCATACTGGGTTTGCTGATAATGTATACCTAAATTACAATATGGCTATTCGGATGAACTTTTATTGTTTTTCTATGATGTAGGAATAGGTTCAGTGTCTCACTTCATGAGCTGCTGTAGACAGAACCCAGGGACCGCAGTAGGAGTTCCCCTGGACCCTCCGGTATCTCTCCCTACACCTGCCCACTGGCCAAAGGGGGTCTGTTTGGATGAACTAGGCTTGGCACGCATGCCCCGCAGGAAGGATGGCACAATGGTTAGAAACCAAAGGTCTAAGGCAAAACAAAACAACTTAAAAATCATTTAAATCACGCATCTGTCAATGTTTTCTTTCTTTTCTCTTTGGCATTCAGGTTGACTGGGCAGTGAACATTAGAAAGACCTGGGATTTTAGTGAAGGAGGAGCGCAAGCCCGTCTAGAGGCCTTTCTTCATGATGGTGAGGCACCTATTGTTCAGTTGGTTATCTGTATTTGGAGCAGTCTTAACAGGCTTGGCAATGAACAACACCACATATTTATTTCTATTTCTAGGTGTGTATAGATATGAAAAAGAGTCAGGCAGGGCAGATGCTCCAAACACCAGCTGCTTGTCACCCTATCTTCATTTTGGTCAGCTCAGTCCACGCTGGTTAATGTGGGATGCCAAAGGAGCACGTTGTCGACCCCTAAAGTTCCAACGCAAATTGGCGTGGAGAGATTTGGCTTACTGGCAGCTCACGCTGTTTCCTGACCTCCCATGGGAATCCATCAGACCTCCATACAAGGTGGAAATTAGTTATAGACTACGAAGTGTACATTAACCATACCATAACATTTTTTTTGTTACCACGTCAGTTTATTAATATGTAATAAAGGCCTAAACCACATTATGGATCATTTTACATCCACTGGCAGGCTTTGCGGTGGAGCAGTGATCGGGGCCACCTCAAGGCATGGCAGCGAGGACGAACAGGGTACCCTCTGGTCGATGCAGCCATGAGGCAGCTGTGGCAGACAGGCTGGATGAACAACTACATGAGACATGTAGTGGCATCTTTTCTCATTGCATATCTTCATCTGCCTTGGCAAGAAGGCTATCGCTGGTTCCAGGTGAGATGCGTGTGCACACTGGGACTAATGCACTCACAAAGATATTGCACCAAATGCCTGACAAATATTTATAAGTACTACTCAACTTCCTGTCTGTGTCCAACTCATGCATGTTTAGGACACCCTGGTGGATGCAGATGTTGCCATTGATGCAATGATGTGGCAGAATGGGGGCATGTGTGGCCTGGATCACTGGAACTTTGTCATGCACCCTGTTGACGCAGCAATGACCTGTGACCCCTACGGTACCTATGTTAGAAAATGGTGTCCTGAACTTGCAGATCTGCCTGACGAGCTTATTCACAAACCCTGGAAATGTCCTGCATCCATGCTGCAACGTGCAGGTGAGAATTTCTATTGTACTTCACTTTTTAAATAAGATAAATTTATGGAATCATGCTTTGCATAGTTTAGTTTCAACAGTTAATATATCGATTTATTACATCGATGCTGTCCTCACGGTTTAGGTGTGTTGTTTGGCCAGTCGTATCCCGAGCGAATAATTACAGATCTCGAGGAGCGAAGGAATCAGTCTTTGCAGGATGTAGCTTTGGTGCGCAGGGAGTTTGAACAGTATGTGGACAAGCGCTCAGGCTGCGATTTGGTGCCTTTGCCCCCACGCCTGGTCTCTGAGGCTTTGGGTTTATCACACAAGGATGGGGCTGTGGTGACACAAGGAAAGCAGTTCCTGTTGCCTGTCATCACTCGCATGGAATTCAAACACCAGCAAGAAGATCCGGATGCTGATGCCACATCAAACCCCTACAACGCAGTTTTAAAAGGATACGTGAGCCGAAAGAGGGACGAGACCATTGCTTTCCTTAATGAGAGAGACTTCACTGCCAGTGTAATGCATGAGGCAATCCAAAGAAAGGAGAGGCTCAACAGCGATTATCGGAGAATGGAAGGGCTCCCACCGTCTCCTTCACCTCGAGGAAGGGCCAGACGAACTCCAACAGCCAAGGACAGGTTCTCTATAGTACCCGGTGGGGCAGTCACTTCTCTAAAGTGACCAAGACTACAAACTTTTAAGTCATTTGCCACAGAATGTAAACATATAACAAATTTATTAAGTGTAAAAATGATGCCAAAACATAGTCTGCCAACGTGGATGGGGAAAATATTTGTGGAAACAAAGTATATTGCAAGGGGGCTGGGAAATACTCTCAAAGGTTTATATTCATCTCAGGTACTGCATTAAATAATGGCAGCATATATACATACACTTCATATTAGTGCGATTTATTTTTTATTGAAGCTGTATATAAAATAAAAAAAATCAGAAATAAATGACAAAGAAAAGAGACTTTTTAAGGAAATGTTTAATTATTTTTTATTACACAGATCCTCTGTCCACAGTTTAACCGTCATACATGCAGTGAAGATCAAAATAATTAATACCATAAAGACAAAAGTGCTTTTTAAGTCAGACAGTGTCCTAGGACAGAATTTCAAGTCCTTCACTGAAATAATTGGTAACTATTTTATTCTAGTCTCAGTCTCTTCCATCTTTTGGTGGTTTGACGCTTCAAGAAATCAACACTGGATATTAGGTCAATGCAGTCTGGAAGGTCCCCTAAATTAAGTCTGTAAAGAAATTCTAAAGTTCACAGCTCTACAGCACTGACAGATCAGTAGTCTGGAGCTAAAGAGCTCCACTGGAGAATGCTATGTATTGCGTTTTAACGGACAGGCACATATTGTGCACCTCTCTCTGCCAGTGTTGTGAGAAAAAGGGAAGGTGCACAGCACATACAGAGAGGTGTTATGTCAGTCCTCAATAGAACGGATGTATCTCTCATATGCAGCTTCATCCATTAGACTGTCAAGCTCGGCAGGTTTGGAAATGCTCATCTTCATGAGCCAACCTATAATAGATGTGTAAAAATCAAGTTAAGTTCTGATTCGAAGACGCACACTGGTTTCAGTACTTGGAGGATTAAATGCTTCACATGAAAAAACAAAGTAACTACACAAAATATAATATATATATATATATATTTTTTTTGCTTGAGTAAAATAGTCCATCACAGTGAACAGCTGTGAGTGAATGTTGTAAGTGAAAGGTTATTTTAACGTTCTGCAGTGCATTACTACCAAAGGCGATAAAGTTAATTGTGATGGGTTAGTTAACTTAAATAAAATGGAATGAATGCAGTCATGTAATGACAGTGAGGGAAAAGAGGTTGAAACATACAATGTCTCTGGAATGAATCAAATATTCAGATGTTAGTTAGAAAATGTGCAATGAAGGGTCATTTTAATGAAATATAATGTAATGTAACAATAGAACAGCTCCAGCTTTATGGTCTTAATGTAGTCCCTGTCTTCACTGTTATGTTGTGTTGTATTACTGCCATCTACTGTCCAGAGATTAAACTTCATAGCCTACTGCCGTGTATTATACTGGGTGATAAAACAGTTAAAAAAAACATTAGGTTTTAGCAGTGATCTATATCGAAAAAAAATACACCAATCGAAAGAAAATACCAATGTTGTGACAAACCACAAAGAGTAATGTCATTGGTTAACTCTGTTTAAGCTCTTGCATTAATCTAAAATGTCTCATACATATACCAGAGTAACCTCCACGAACTGCACTGTGACGTTTATGTGTGTACTTACCATCTTTGTAGCAAGATTTATTGACCAGACCAGGGTTGTCTGCCAGTAGCGTGTTGACCTCTACAACTTCTCCAGTTAAAGGAGAATAAAGCTCACTGGCTGCCTTTACACTTTCCAGAGCTCCAAACTCATCTGCAGGAGTAAATTTCAGAAGGTACGTCATGAGGGACAAGAGGCCATCCACTTTCCTATGTTGTGGTGACTCTCAATCCAGCGATGACATGCATGAGATCAAGCTTTAGAGCCATCTTAATAATATTCACTATCATTCAGCAAACATCATACCTTGCTGAGCCAGCTGTGTCCCCACCTCTGGCAGTCCACAATAAACTACATCTCCCAATGCCTCCTGCAAGCGGTTAGGGAAAACATTTAGCCAGAACAAGTATGATGTTAAAAAAACAAAACAAAACAGTTATATGTGCAAAAAGTAGTGATGTAGAGTTTTATTTAAATGTTGTGGAAAGGGATTTCTGACACTGGCCACTCTGTGGTCTCCATATCCAACAATGTGTTTACATTTGAGTCACTGCTATCTGGTGTTTATTGAGTGTTGTGCACACCCAAGAGCTGTACTGACAACTGTCAGTCCCACATATACTTTCTAAACTTTTTAATAAATGTCAGTTTAAAAACTGTACTTTATATTTATGTCAGTAAATATATGTTATTTAAGTTTTTTTGGACCATGTGAGGGAGCATTGCCTTAATTAGCTTGCATGATGAAAGAGCCTTAAATCTTGGCTCTGCCTTGCATGTGCACATATTTCAGCGCTGTTGTGCTAAAAAGTAATCACCTGCAAATAAATGATTGTTTTTATGTCTAATATATTTGCTTATATTGAAAAATAGGCTGTACTCAGCGTAATCTACATATGAAATAAAGAATAATATGACTATATTATTGTACTGTATTATACTGTGTGTTTTACATTATAATCAACCCAGTCTTTTCTGGCCACTTAAAATAGCTTTTAAAAAGACATTTTTAATGTTAATGAAAGACCTGAACAAATAAAGGACACATAAAAGTCACTCAGCCAAAAACTGAGTGCAGTTTTTACTGGTACTGTGACTGGACTGTTTATTTCAAAACACCTTGATAACATTTAAGAAAAATATGTTTCACATATTGTAAGCCAACAAATCATTTATAATAGTTTTAATCTGTGTTGTCTCAAAAAGGATTTTCAGTGATTTACCAAAACATTGTCAGCCTAGACATGAAACATATGTCAACCATATCTCTAAAGAATGATATAAACCAGTTTGTGTCAAAGTGACTTTTACATAGCATTTACTTCTCCAGCTAAAAAGTCTCTTGACATACAAAAATGTCAATTTTTCAAGAGAGAGATCTGGCCAAGCAGCATCAAATTTAACACTATTATAAAGATATTTTGTGGCAAAAAAAAGGACTGGATTGATTATAATATAGATACAATAATGCAGAGTCATACAGACACTAGCGAAACAGATCATTTCGTTATTTTTCATATATAACCCCTTTATAAATCCTGATGAAGTCTATTTAGCAATACAATTAAAAACATTACACATAAAAAGCTGAAATCAAATATCAGTTGATCATTTATTAAGACAACACCAGCAATCATCTTTTTTTTTTCTTCTTCTTCTGGTAAATTTCGGAAATCACATTTTGGCACCGGTCTGTGAAGTGCACGCGCAAAGGTGGAAATACTCACTTGTGCAAAGTTGCTGATCCCGACCGTCCCGATTCCGTCTTCCACACGAATCCATTCGTGTTTGTCTGTGAATTTAAGCGCTGCAAGATAACACAACATACTCAGAACTCAGCGAGGATTTTGAAGTCCTCGGCGAGAATGACAGAAACACTCAAACACGCTGCAGCTATCGTGTCCTTTCTCTCGCTAATGTTATCTAATACAAGACATGCATAGTCGAATACCTGCTGACAACCGGCTAGAAGACGCTAGCGTTCTCCCAAAATAAGGCTTAGATGCCAGCTGCAATGGAGAAAGCGACGCTGAACGAGCGAGTAAAGGCAAAACTGTAGAAAAGTTGGAAGAGAGGGAACGGAGTAGCCAACAGGCAGCCATGTTTGTCGCTCACTGATGAGAGCATGTTTCTTCTTCATTGATATGAGAGGTATTAGTGGCGCTTTACTGCCCTCCACCGATCATCGTTATCGATCCTCTTGAGCGCTCGGTTTGCTATTATAAAAACTATTATTATAATTTAACTATCAATAAATTACTTAAAAAATAAAAAAAATACCAAACTCAAGCCCAAAGTAAAATACTTCTACCCCTGTTGATTTTTTTAAAAGTTGCCACAGATGGAAATGGAAACTGACTTAGAATCGAAGCTGCATTATTTTAAAATAAATTTCTTGGCATTTTGAAAGTTTTATACCATTTAAGACACGTTTTAGCTTCAAAGATCATCTAATATTAAAAAAGGGAAAAAAAACCACTTTGTTTCTGAGTTGTTTTTTCCCATGTGGCTACATAAGTAAAATAAAGTCTAACATTACCTTGGTGATAAAGTGGAAGGTGTACTACTTTTTATATTTCCAACTATTTAGGGCCCGAGCACCGAGAGTGCGAAGGCCCTATTGTATCTGCTCTGTTTATTATTATTATTATTATTATTTTTTTTCATTGAAATGAATTGCCTTTTTGAGGGCTTTAACATGCTCGAAAACTCATGAAATTTTGCACACATGCCAGGCCTGGTGAAAAATTTTGTATTTTAATGGTTTTACATATGAGCATTGGGAAATGGCTCTGTAGCGCCACCTATGCCTTGTTAAATGCAGCCCTACGAACACATCGTTTGAGCTACATGTATGAAATCTGGCACACATGTGTATCATGCCAAGACGAACAAAAAAGTCTATGGGACCACTGACGCAAACCCAACAGGAAGTCCGCCATTTTGGATTGAAGGTCACATTTTGGCTCTAATTTTGCCATTTCCATGCCTCGAACTTTTTCGAACTCCTCCTTGGGATTTGGTCGTATAAGCTTCATCTTTGGTCAGTTTCAACTACACACCTGGGCCATGTTAAATTGCGGAGCTTTTGAGTTTTCGCGATACTGTGAGGCCGTGGCGCCACGGCGAATTTCGATGACTCGCCATGAAAATTTTATTGTCTCTCATTCCCTAATACATGGTCCGACCTGGACCAAAGAGCACACATATGATAAGGCTCCACCCCTGAACATATTTCAACTGCCATATTTGACACCAGGGACAGCGCCACCTAGTGGCAACAGGAAATGTCATGTTTTACACTTTGGTGCACAGTATTGTGATGGGTGACATCTGCAGCCTCAAATTTTTCCAGGAAAACCTTAAGGAGTTGGTCTTGGCTTACAGTGAAAACTGTGAGTTTTCGCGAAAGGGTGTGACCCCAGCAGCATGGCGAACATTGATGTCTCGCCATGAAGAAACAAATTAGTGTAACTCAATGAAATCCAGTCTGATCAGAACCAGACTTTACAGGCATGATGTCAGACCCGCCCTGAACAGATTGATGTGCCCATTGTCAGGAATACGAGGAGCGCCACCTAGTGGCAGCAGGAAATGTCATGTCTTTCATTTTGTTGTACTGATTTTCACAGGTTCATCGTGGCCACCTGAAAAGCGGTGAATATCACCATCAGTCCCTCATGATGCTTCAGTGAGAAAATTGTGACTTTAAACTGAACGGCGCACCCTGGTGGTAACGCTGTTCACCATGACCATTGAAGTGGCTTTTGAGGGGCTTGGAAAGTTTAAAATGTCTTGAAATTTGGCGCATCCCTCCAATGTGAAGAGCGCTTTCTTGTTATTTTACCATTTTCCTTGAATAGCGCAAAATGGCTCCACAGCGCCCCCTACAAAATTTCAAATCAACAGCCCCTGCTCTGTGTTCTATGTATGAGTCTGAAACCTGGTAAGCTTATGGAAGATATCAAGATGTACAAAAAAGTCTCTTGGAGCAATATCCCAAATCCAACAGGAAGTCAGACATTTTGAAATTAATGTGTAATTTTGGCGACAATTTCCCTTCTTTTCAGGCCTCATACTTTGACGAACTCCTCCAAGGGATTTCATCAGATTGAGGCGATCTCCAGTGTGTGGAATCTAAAGACGATGTGATGTTAAATTGCGAAGCTTTTTACGTCCAGGGAAACAGGATGGTCATGGCAGCACGTGGAGTTTCAATCACTCGCCAAAAAGCAGTAATCTGCTGTCACTCAAAAACACAATGTCCAATCTCTCCCAAAGGTCGCAGGCGTGATGAGACTTGAGCTCGGAAAACTCGGTTATGCCATTTGTCAGTAATGGTTAGAGCGCCACCTAGTGGGACGACTATCATAATGGTTGAATTAGATGAAATTTTAGCTGGTGGTTAAATGCATGAATTCCACCAAAGTGACATCAGATCGGACGCACTGGTTTTAGGTGTTGGGCTTGGCTCGACATGCTGGGGTGCGAGGGCCCTCATATCGCTGCTTGCAGCTTTAATTTAATTGATCTTTCCAGTACAACGCCGAAGTTACTGTCAGCAAAGCCAAGGGAAGTTACTGATACCGTTTTAAAAATCTAAAATATAACAAAATACACATACTTCACAGTGACTCAAATAATGGATTGTAGGTTATGTCACAATACTTTTTATATACTTTGCTGCTCTAACAATGCTCAAGATTTAGACAGTAATTAAAGTTTAAGTTAAATAAACATTCAAATCGGTGACTTAAAGATCTAGACCTTTTAATATGAGACTGTACTAAGACATGCCTTGCTATTTCTTCACCACGTTTCACTTGGAAATTGAAAACAAAAGCCCACATATTCAGCAGCAACAAATTAAAATATAAAAAAATATTAAAAGAATGTTTTAGAGAGAAACACTAGGATATACTGGCAAATATCTGCTTCTTTCTGTGAGAGTCTCACCAGGATTTCTGACTCAGAATAATACTGTGTGTAAATTTCTATGTCCAAAGTAGGGTTGTTTTTTGTTTTGTTTTGTTTTTTTGAACACACCCAACTAATTTAGCATATCTAATATCTATGGTTTCGCTGATGAGGATAAGCTTCCAAGAAGTTTATCAGGAGTTATTTCAGAAGCCGTGCTGATATTCAGACCTGTTTATGATGGGTGGTTTATGTGTAAACACATTCAAGTTTATGTCCTGGCTTCATCCAAACTTTTGTTTAAAAACAAGTGCACACACACACGCACACACACACACACACACAGAGCTCAGGGCTTATTCTAATTGACCAGCTTCACAAAACTTAAATTATTTATTAAGTAACACTTTTATTCATACAAAAAAAACAAAAACAAAAACAACAGAATATATAAAGAAAAGTCACTCTCATGCCTGGGAGTTTTACTATTGCTCAAAATTGCATTAGCTGAGGAAATGGCATGTGTACAATTTAAAAAAATAAAGCGAATTCGAGTGTTTCACAGAACCACGCACTCCCTTTGTCCTGTTCTGGCATCATATACTATGCAGTAAAACAAACTTAAAAAAAAAAAAGAAAAAAAAAAAAAGAACCCCAAAACAAAACAGAATGACTAAAAGTGTCCTCCCCTATACCAGCGCTAAAAGCTACAAACATAAATAATAAAAGCACATTTGTTTGGCTTTTACATTACACAGCTTCAAGAGTCCATCCAGTGTCCGCTTTTCCTTTTTTTTGATTCTGAATGTGAGAACAAACAAACAAAAAAAAAAAACAACAACAATAACAATGACAACATCAATAACAGTAAAGAGAAATGAGAGCTTGCTGTGGAGAAAGGAGTGAAAAACATAGGGACGAATACTCCTGTGTGTGTGGGTGTGGGTGTGTGTGTGTTTGGTCGCATCTCCCTCAGAGCTCTTTGAAAGCTTGCTCGCCCTTGTGGAAAAAAGCATGTAACATGTCTGTGTTAGGTCCTCCTGTGGGGGGTGCTGTGTGCTGCTGGGTGGGTATGGGTACTGGTGGTCCATTGCAGGCAGACCGAGGGGGGGTCTTTATTCTTTAAAGTCTCTCTCCTCACTGCACGAAGGAACAGCTAGGTTGGGAAAGCCAGGTCCAAGATCATGGTCACCACCGTGTACCACAGACACAACACACTCTCTCTCCTTTGTACACACACTCCTGTTGCCTCTGTGCTCACAAACATGTGCACAGTCAGCCAGACCCAGCCACCCCTGATGTTTTTTTTAGGTGGTTCGTTCCTCCCCGTCGGTCTCCTGCTTGGTCCTGCGCAGGTTACTTTTCATCTTCACGAACTCGGGGGTGTTCTCCTGTTCCTCCTCAATTTTCTGTTGCTCCAGTTCAAGCTGCAGGAATAAAAACATGAAATTCACATTTACATTTACACGAAACTCAAGTTTTTCCAAAACACATACAGACAGCTTAGCAACTCAGATAAAGTTTTGAAAAAGCCATTGTACACGTTGGGATTTATGAGTGTGTAAATGACACAATGTCTATCAATCATTTACCTGCTCTAGTTTCTGTTGTCTTTTCATGAGCTCTATCTCCAAGTCACTCCTCTTCTTGTGGGCTTCTTGCTCCTCCTTCTGTTGCTTGAGAACTTGGTCCCTTTTTCTCTTTTCCAGAACCTTCTGGAGCTCAGGTTTGTTCTGAGGAGCCAGACCCCTGTGCAGAATCCATCAATGAAACAGCATGTCAGCTTCAATCAACACATGCTGATGTCACTGCAAAGCCTCATTCAGAAGGAGACCGGCATGCAAATTCATGCATAACATATGACCTTATTCTGTTTTGACATGCAGATTAGTATTAGACTTTCGGATTAAACACGGCAATCATGTTACAGGAAAGTTCTGATTTCCAGCAAATCGCAGATTGCTCTGCATCAAAAAGAATTGCATAAGATGATTTTTGCCAGCACAGGAAATGACTTTGAAAGAGTGGGCTGAAACCATGGGTGAGAACTTGGCTGTTTATTTCTTTCCCAGTTGCCTTTTTTTTTTGTCTTTTAGTATCAAGAATGATTGCAGGGAAGCATACTCCACACACGGAAAAAGTCTTAAGTCACTGCAAAACCAGTGGGACTGTTACACAACTCAGTGAAAATAGGATAGAGACATCTCACTAAAGTGAAAGCCTGAGGAGCAAAGACGCAAAATATTATGTAATCTGCTAAACTCTTCCAAAATCATGACAGGAAAAAAAACAGGTTGTTTGGGGGGGAGGGGGGTAACAACAAGTTTGGGAGAGGGACATTTAAGAAAAAGAGGAACAGATGGATTGAAGTCATCTATAAACAGGCAAAAACTAATAAAGAGCAAAGGATTAAGGGCAAATAAAGTGGCACAGAAGAAGAAAAAAAAAAATACTGTGCCTGGTCAAAAATCCAATCTCCGTGCCCTTTACTGATTTAATTTTTAAACCCTTTAATGCAGATTACCTAACACTCCAACTGATTTTTCTTTCACTATGACAGCCTGAATCTACACAGACCACAGATGGTCTTCAAAGAAAACACAGCGTGCCTTACCTGGATACATTTTAGCAACAGCACTGCCTTAATTAAATGCATTATTAAATCAAGGCGATTACATAACTGAGCTCACGGTGTTCCAAGAAGCAGTGGGAGTTAATTTACAACAAGGGTCTGTTCTATCAAGAGTCACTGCTTCAGTTAAATACCCTGTTTTGCGTCAGTAAGGGTCTTAGAAAGCTTTTAGTGAGCTGAAGCAGGGCAGAAGGTCCAAGATGTGACTGGGTGGGCTGATTTTAAGTACCCTCACGCAGAAGGGGTGGACGACAAGGTCGGCGACAGCAGCAAGACAGGCTACAGTACAAAGATGCTGACTTCATTCTTCTCTCACTGTGGGCGGTGTTTACATAAGAACTAACCTATGCACACCCCCCACCACCAAATGCATGCCCTCAGGCAGACTGAGAGGAATGCGTGTTCAAAATCCCACACATCACTACCTCCATCTGATCGAATGCCTGGCCAGTCGTGGTGGCTGAATTTCTCAAATTCCTTTGTTTGTGTAGGAAGGTGCCATTACAGTTAAGGTAGCCAAGGCAGAGAAAGGCCCTCAGCTAGAGACAGTTTTGTAATCTCTATTACATAACATATTTTTTTCCTCTCCGTTACAAGCATCCATCCATGCATCCATCCAACCATCCCACTTTCATCACTGTGACTAATCCACTTTGCAGGCCAGCCTTCTATACCTCAGCACACGATAAAAGCACAATCATTAAAGTTTATTCCCCCTTAAAGCTGGTTGATGCTTGTCAAAATCCTCTGTCTAGACTATTAGAAGCAATATTCTGCAGCGGTTTGAGCTGAAAATTTTTATTTCTATTTTTTTACGATTTCCTTTCTCTTTGGCCCGTTTCCTCCTGATTCTTAAATGCCCTGCTTTAATCATTACACTCTGGTTTAAGACAGACCGGAGAACTGCTGCTGTGATGTAACAGCTGTCACCAGCATGAGTGTTTACAGAGCTATTTATAGTTCAGGCACAAAGCTGCTGGCACTGTATGGTGTGATAAAATACAAACATTGAGTTTGAAAGGGCAATCATGGGCCCCAGTATGTATGTGCATTTAAACATGCTCAGATATAAACGTATGCATACACTGATTGATGCTCAGAGACTTACAGACCCATAATATCCTCCTTTGTTTCATGTAATATCAGTAGCCACGGCAGGATTTTCCTCCATGGCATACATCGCTGACTTTTACATAACCAATATTTGCCAGAGGTTTTTATATAATAGCTTCTATGAAATTTTTTATATCCCAAGCCTCACATTACACTGCTGCTGGGAACTAGAGGGACCAGTGAAGTCAACCACACTGACAGCAGTAGCATACGGTAGCATCAGTGTCGTTGACATGGATACAAAAAGGAATTAGCAGAAAGTGGCAGGGTTACTGGATTCACTCATCCTCCATTAGTGAAGATAAAACTAAATTATCCTGAATGTGGAACCCGAACCATTCCTTCTTATCATAAGTTTATGTTACACCCAGAAACAAACGGGGATGTTTTATTGTAGTACCAGAAACTATCGGACTTCAATGGCCTCTCACCATAAAGTATTATCTATCTCGATACTAGCAATATTCAGCATAAGTAAATCCCAAATATTGCTTTATGGCTATGACTATTAAAGGCATAGGGGTGCAGCTATCTTTGTTTAACACTTAACTGCGGTTATAAAATATAATCTTGCTGTTGGTATCAACAAAAGGGAGGTAAATAATCTCCTCTCTGAAAATAATTTGGGATTTACCACATGTGGTCACCGAGTGACAGCTAGGAGTGAGATTCAAGGTATTTTTCTGTCTGCTGACCTCTTCTGGTTCATGAGCAACTCTCTGTGCAAGTCCTGGTGATTACGGGAGCTTTTCACTGGGTTGATCAGTTTCTTCGGCTTGATGAGCTCATCACAGTCTTCGTCCATATAGTCCGGTTCCGCCATGACACTCCTCCCTGCTGACAGCGACAAACCAGGATCACAGGGATCTAAATCAACAGGGGGGAAAAAAAAGAGAGAGAGAGAGAAAAAAAAGAGAGACTCTGATTTAAATGCAGTATGAGAAATCTCTGTGTCACAAAGGCAATCATTTCACTTCTTGCAAATCAGGATATGAGCATCTGCCAGATCCTCTGGCATGAGCTCAGGGTTTTTCACTGGTCTCTATAGTGATGAAGGGACTCAGCACTGGAATTACGTAAGTGTTCCACACTAAGTGAAGAGGAACATTTCATCCCCTTGATGGATGATAGAAGAAACATATGCATATTAATGAAGGGACAGTAATGGGGACAGCCTTTAAAAGCCTAATATCTTTCTGACACACAGTGTCATGTAAATATTCCAGAAACGACTAAAGCACAGAATTAGCCCAGAGAATCATCCTACAGCTGTCTGTGGGCTTGAAATAAAACCAAGTCACATCTGTGAACTCCTCCAGATGTGAACAGATGTTTGCTTTGGTCAACTTTACAGAAGGAGCAGAAACCATAAAGTAGACATTTCTAGCAACAGTTGCGAATGGAGTATTCACCTATTTTCATACACATAATCAACATGTGGAAAACCCTCATTATAAACTACAGAAATGGCAGGGGGTACTCAGGGTCAGCACAGTGCATATTTTTACTTATTTCTTCATTTAGCAGTGCTCTAATTATAGCTGTGATTTACTACAAGTTTGATCAATATCTCTCACCAGTTGCAACGTATGCATGTAACACCATACCTTTTATAGCAGTTACTGTTATCCATCTACCTATCTGAACTCATGGCTCACATGCTCCACTTCAAAGAATGACTAATCAGGAACTTCGGAACGATGCGCATAAAAATCCCAGGATCCAACCGCATGACAAACATACAACAAATGCACTGAGTGACAACTTTATGTTTCTTTAAAACACTGAAAGGACTCACTACTTCACTGTTGAGCTACTGTTTGAATTAAAGCAAAAAAAATAAAAATAAAAAAAAATACATAAATTAAAAATGAAATGATAAACTCACCCTGCAGATGAGGAAAGACGGGGTATCTGAACATTGTAGCCATCTCTGTTATTTTGATTTGGAATGTATTCTCCAAGAAAAGCTATTAAAACACGCTGTCCTCTCTCCCTCTGGCTCTCTTTTTTAATTAGTATCTCGTAAAGCCTCGTGCAGGAGTCGTGCTTTGTTCTGCACAGCTGTCTGCTACTGAGCTGGTCGGAGTTCAAAGTCTGTTTTACAGCTAAGCTCACACAAACCCTCCCTCCCTTGCTCGCTCACCCTCTCTCTCGCTCTCCCTCTCTCTCTGCCCCCTCCCTTACCTTCATTGTTCCATTCACTTTTAATACACACCTCTGGCAGTTTATGACTATGTTTTCACTTCTAACAAAAAAACAGATCATACGCACAATGTCTCACTTATCAAATTTCATGGTACCTTTATCTTGTTAATACAAAATATGTATTTACGACCTCTGTTAGCTTTAAAACTATAAAGTTATTAATTACTCCACTACTAAATGATTGTCTGAATATACCATTCAATAAAGTCATGGCTTCCCCAGTCTGACGAATGGCTCAAACTCATAGTCAGGTGTTTCTTCGACTGATAAGAATGAGCTGATAAGGACTAAAGAATGCTGCTTTTGATCTTACAGCCAATCACAGCTACTTGTTCCAAAGACGCATCACACTGCATGTGCCAGACACAATGGCAGTGGGAGTGTGTCCTCACAAATCAAAACATGCATTCAAAAGCATTGACGCAATGAGTTACAGTCACCACTAGAGGTCGATATGTTTGCATCCCCAGGAGCTAAATGATGTCAGTTACATAACAAAGAAGCCTGGGATAAACACCTAGTGTGTGGCTGCACAGGGTGCAGAACAAAGAGAGAGAGAAATGATACAGAAACATCCTTGAAGAATATAATACGATATGCTGGTAATAGTACAGTTTTCCCGCCTGGTTGTCATGGTTGTAAACAATTCCTTCTAATCTCAGATGAGTAACCCTGTGTTTACCAACCCATGTAGCCATCACAAACCTATGCGTACAACTAATTTAGAAAAGCAGCATAAACAACACTGGTCACTAGTTTAGTTTACCACTACTTTTACAGACATCACTGACTCTAATATTGTGAGCAACCTTGCAGTCACAGTGCATTTGTTTTTGACACAGGAAATAGTGATAGTGATTGCAAATGTGAGAAGGGGAAGAACTGCTTGACGCTGTAATCAGGAGCTGCGTGAACCCGCACATGATGGGCACATCAAAGGGTGGCTTCTGTTAATGCTGAGTTGGACGGGTACAGGAACTTACAGACTGACAGTGTTGTCACAGTGTCCGTTTAACACATCTGCTCCTGCTTCCTCTCTGCCCCCAGGGAGAGGGGAAGTAACATAAGGAGTTCAAAAGGGACCTACAACCTCAAATTCGAGGACTGCTTAAAGCCAGCTTGATAACTGGTGGTTTTGCATGTTTATTTGCCCCCTCTGGCTTCTTTTAAAAAAAAAAGCTACATGTTGCAGTTGCACTCCTAAAACCTAAGATGGGTACAGACAGGCAAGTTAACATGTTGTCCCTTAAGATCCCTCTGACTGCAGCTGCTTTGCCCATTGGTGGGGTTAAGCATGAAATGATACTGCCAGTAAAACATATGTAGTAGATTGCACGTGTTAATATGTGCACCTCCAACCCGACCACATCTCAAGATAACGATAATAATAATAATACTAACAACAACAACACACAGTTTTTAAAAAAAGCACTTTCTGCTTTTTCAAGAATCCCATTAAACCCCACTGTGTTTATTGGTTTTGGAGACACACCCTTACTGCTGAGACAACAGGCGCACACACACACACACACACACACACACACACACACACACACACACACACACACACACACACACACACACACACACACACACACACACACACACACACACACACACACACACACACACACACACACACACACACACAAAATGAGTCTCCATTCCCCAAGATGTCCAGGAGAGAGCGAGCAGTATTAATATGATTCAAAATATCCGAGCATCGTGCAATAAAATGAGAAAGAAAAAAAAAAAGTTGGTGAAAACAATGGAAACTAGAGAAGAAACAGAAAACTGGGTCAGAACAGAGTCTTGGAAAGGAGAACAGCAAAAGCAGAAAAAGAAACTTCTTTCTCCCAGCTGTCCCCATGAGCTGTTCTTGTGTTGGAGGTAATCACACTTCTGGATTAAGTAACAGGGAATATCTGATTGATTAAGTGAGGAAAAATGCCAACAAAGTTAAAACCACGAGGAGGCTTAAACACACACACTTCAAATATATCACTCACATCTTGCTGACACAAGTGCGTTCTTCTCACTGTATAAAAGCGATACTTGAGCTGCAGTTTTTTTATGTTTTGCTTTTGTTGTCGTTTTATTTTTTTTTTAAAAAAGAGGAAGCAATTCAATGTGTTTGCACTGTGTGAGAAAGTGTACTCCACAGTGGCAGGCTGCATTAGAGCTGATAGAACGACTAGAGTGCCAGCATTGTGCCAAGGAATTGCATCATCATGGCCAGCTTTGCTATATGAGCTAACATGCACACAGACTTACATTCATTATATGGACTCATTTCTCAACAGCCTCTAAGTTGCCATGGCGATCCGCCACCACCCACAATTTAGTGACACAGCACTGTGATGCAGGACTTGTGAAGACGCTAGAACATTAAAATAGTTTTAGCACTGAATTAAAGTCTTAAAAACAATGTTAATGTGGCTTAAACTGTTAGCTTTGGGAAAACAATGGGAAAAAACTGCATCCTGTAAAAATGTGTCATTTACAACAAAAGCCATTACAGACTCTCGAGTTATGTTCAGAAATAGCTTCTTTCAGTTCATTGCTTTTAATTTAGAGCCTACATATTCACCCTTAGTCCTTACCTTATGCACATATGTGCATCCATTAAAAGAATAAAAACAAAACAGAGCACAGTAATGAGCATGGAAGGGGAAGTTAAGCTGGCTGGGAAAACAATACCATGGATACTCTAAGAAAAACAAACAAACAAAAAAAAAAAAAAACAGACAAATGAAGGGGATTGTTAGTGATGTGAACATGATTAAGGAGTAAAGAGAAAGTAGATGACTATCCGCATGACTAACAAGATAGGGCATGCAAAGACATTGACAGCCAAATACTGAATGATGACATGGTTTAGCTTTTCATGAGTCACAAACGGCCCTCTTCCTGGTGCAGCCTTTGAGATACAGAAAATGAAGGCAAGGAGAGCAGCTGGTGGCCTGCGTTGCCATCTGACCCCACCGTTCTCCTTCTAGGACACAGGCACAGACCATCCAGAGATCTGCACACCACAGGGTGGGGTTGGGCAATCAACTGTCATTGGTGGTGAACACATAGCTGACCACACCCACTACAGCATGTGTGAGCCAAGGTCCCCCCCTTGCAATTTCCAGTACAAAGGTACACAGGGGTCAGGCTTAAGAAAAGCACTGATCTGAGATTTAGCATCCAATTTTTGATGTAGGCTTTAGCAGCTTATGTAAAAAAAAAAAAAAAAAAAAAAAAAAAAAAAAGGATCTCATTTTTGGAGGAGCCAAGCCTGTGCATTGTTGGACTTTGTGTTTCTTGGTTAAATACGCTTATGAATCTCAACAGTAATTGCTATTCAGGCCCTATATTCATATATACTGACATATTTTGACTATAGATTCATATGAGCTAAAGAAAAAAAGCACATTAACATTTAATAAGATGCATATGATTGTGGCCATAAAAAAATTAACATTTAATCTTATACATCTTGCTTCCTTGTCCCATATAGTCTTTTACTTTGGGCAGATCCTCTATATTCCACTCACAGATGGGAGGTCCACCCCTCAGGGGAAATTACGTCATCAATACCCCCGAAGCAACCCCCACACCCCATTCTCTCCCTCTTACACACACACACACACACACACACACACACACACACACACACACACACACACACACACACACACACACACACACACACACACACACACACACACACACACACACACACACTCACTCGCCTTGCTGTGTGTCACAAGCTGTACAGATCCGGATGTGAATCTCCTAGCCTCTCTGTTAATGAAGCGGCCATTCAGCCATAAATAGGGGAGGCCCTAATTAAAACGCAGAGATAGATGGGCTTTTAACGGACAGCTGAGGGAAGATGGGGGTGGGATAGCATGGCCCTGTGTGTGAGAGTGTGTGTGTGTGAAGAGAAAGTGACTGAAAAAGTGAATCAGAGTTGACAGTCTACCAGTGACAATGAGATCATTTCCCGTATGGGCTCCCTGTACATACGTGATAATTCACAGCACTACCACATGACAAGGAATAAGTCATTGTGGCACGTGTGGTCACTCTCCTGCACCTACAAACACATTCAAGCTGTCATCTAGAAACACATACCACATACCCACATTTATTTTGTGTGTGTTTTGTTGGGTATTTGCATTTGTAGGCAAAATAATTTGAGTACAAATGACTATCTAGGTAGTGCTCGTCATATTGAAAAGCATCCGGTAAGATAAGACAAAAGACAATGGAAAAGATGGCCGCTGGCATGATTTTGTCTGAGCTCAATGCAAATATCACTCTTGCCACCCGCATCAAGAGTTTCAGTTTAGACCAACTACTCTGGGTATGTCAGAATGGGTGCCACACAATGGCTACCGAGAGAGCCGAGTGGTGAAGACGCGGCAACTTTGGAGCGATTATATATTTAGCCAAGTATGACTCAAGTATGAAAGAGAAATAAAGAAACATACAGTGAGAATGAAAAGGGCTCCTCAAATGTATTCTGAGTTTGGGGGTTGAGATCTGTTTTGTGTTTCCTGCCTTGGGGTGGGGGTCTATAGCAGGGGAATTCAGGGGCCTCATCATGTACTGACCTCCAAAAGCACCCGGACCGCTCCCACAGTACAATGATGTCACTTGGGAGATGCAGGGGTATGGGAATTTACAATCTGGGTTTTAGGGTTCATAAACCACAGATGTGCAAACATGGAGAAAACACCCACACAAGGGAAGGATAATGTGCATCATGTGACAAAGGCGTGAGCTGTGCTATGCAGTATGCGTCTGTGCATGTCTCTGGATGCTTGAAAAACAAAATAAAACACTGGAGTCATCAAGTCAGTACCAGGCTGTTACAATGACAACAATAATCACCAATACCCCTCCCAGCCAAAGGGTTCAACCAGGGCATCTGAGTTACTGTTACTCTCTTTGGCAACCTGATACTTACTGTAAAAACATTATTTTTGTTTGGCTTCTACTGCAGTTTACAAAATATCGATAGCTTCTTTGTATTGGTCTGGTAAATCTTCCACTTGATACAACAGCTTATATGGGCTTACTGCAAACAAACTAGAGTTAGAAAGCATATTTATACAATAATCTACAACAGAGCCACGAATATTTCGGTTTTATCTCAACAAAAAAAAAATAATAAGCGCCTTAGGAGATACTGTATCCTGGTTAGAATTCTTTTAAAAAATTTAAGAGCTTTGCATGTTTAAAATTAAACCTTATTTATCTTATATTGCTCTAAGGGCTTACAACTGGGCCTTGGTGCTGCCCCCTAGTTAAGCCACTGTTGTAAATACACCCTTTGGGCAGTTCCCTCTTTACACATAGTTCTGAGAAAGAACTATGTGTCTGAAATGACCACAATAAAAGAGAATAATGGCCCCTCTCTGTGACTTAATACAGATTTAAGAGTAGCAGTCTGAAGCCTGAGCTTTTGGCTTGTAAGGATCATTTGCAAACAGGACATCGTTATCTAAAAAAAAATGGCCATGTTGAAAAAAAAAAAAAAACCCCATCAACTATTGCATCAGTACACATAAGGTCGAAAATTAGGAAAGGCAAAATAGGTTTATTTATTATATACAAAAAAATATATCTCATAATTGGCTATGTCAGTTTGTCAAACCCTCTCATTATAATTATAAACGTTTGAAAGAACTCTCTTCAGAAATCAGGCTTTAATACTGACTCTAAATGAGGAACTAAACCATTCCTTTCCACCAATGCATTCGTTTTATATCAGACAATTTCAACTATCGGAACAGAACAAAGTAGAGGAACATGCATAATGTTACTTCTCCTGTCTGGTTCTAGTTCTCGATTAAAAACAAACAAACAAATAAAACTGGCATACCCAGTGCACACTTTGGCAATAACTGTATGTGCAATTGTTAATGTAGTTTTGGGGCTGTGTTGTAAGCTGCACTTGAAAATGGTTGTCTCTTGTGGCTGTAATTCTTTTATCTGTCGGTGTTATCTTCCACTCCTTTTTGTGTCTCAAAAGCACAGCAGCTGCAATTTGTCTTGCCTGATGATAACAAGCCTCACTGCCTCCATCTCTTAAGAGTATCCTGATCTTTCAAATGTGTCTTGACATGATCAGATGAAGCAGGTACTGGTGAAACATTATGTATTAGTTGTTAAGATGTTACTTAAAAATGTAATTATGCTTAGCTATGACCTTTCTTTCGTTGAACTGAAACATGCCGAGTTAGACAGTTTCTGTTAAGCACAGAACTGAAATTGTTCCATGCTGTGGCTCCTGTTGCTGCACGGTTTGAGCCCCCGGGGTGAGGCAGATTACAGGATGAATGGGATGGATTGAAAAGGCACAGACACCACTTTGAGTCACGCTGTGGGAATGTGATGAAACTGCACACTGATTATCGCCTTGGACGCACAACAGCAAATCCACGTATGGACACAGAGACCTAAATATATTCAAACACTGACATATTTGAGCGACAAACATTTGGGTGTTTTCTTCCTTCAAAAGGTTAAAATTAAACTGCTGACAACCGCATTTAGGGCATATTTCAGGAAGGGATACAATTTGAGGTCACACCTGTTAGTCAAATACAAAAGGCTCGCCTATATGCTCACAACTGGCACTGACACATGCTCTTGTATGTATATGTACAGACCTGACGGGAACAGGTGGAGAGATGAAGAGCACAACACATGCACAAGATCCAGACTTATATACCACAGGCACAGCTGAGACATACGCACATTTCATGTAGGTCCTCCTTACTGAGACATAAGGAAGATCCACATATACTTTATACACACACACAATTTAAAATACATTTCCAATATCTGTCTTAATACTGGTGTGCAGACAAGCAGGAAAATAAAAAATATATAATTGTTTTGTCTGGCTAAGAAATGAGAGGTCTTTGTTATGGCTCTGTTGTAACTCCAGATTCAAAGCTTTGTGCTTTACTGCTGTTTTCCTCATATGGAGCAGGCACGCCCATCCTCATCGACTACTGGCGGAGCCCATCTGGGATCTCACATCTCATTGGCTGGAGGGCACACCAGGGAGCATTTGGGAGGTTCTCCTTTGTTTACATGCCAGTAAAGAAAACCCCAAAAACAACTGTTACCTTGAGCGACCAGACAATCTTTACTTAGCCAGACAGACACACAGGGGTGCAAGCTGACTGTGCGTGCACACGCATATAGAAACAATAGGGATCCCAGGTATCCAAAAAATAGGCTAAATGAGGAGCTTTGTTCTCTCTGATTCAATTAAGTGTGCTCGTCATGACAGAAAATATACATGTCCTGAGTAAAATGTGCCTGTATAAATAGATTTATACAGGCACATTTTACAGACAGAAGTCTTGATTTTGTGCTTTTGTTGCCTGATGAAACTTCCAAAACCAAGTATACGCACCTTGAAATCGCAGTCATTTTCAAGTATTAGTAGAATGGGGATCTCTTCTACTGTGGAAGTGTAGCTATGTTCCTGTTTGTGTTAAAGAAAGGACCATATATCTTGATACGGGCTTACAATGAGCTTAATCCAATACATTGAACTCAGACTCCCAATCGCGATATAGCCGCAAGGAGGAAAGCATTTAGAGTCAGCGTGCATGCCATCCATTCTCCAAGGCTATGCAAAGTGGTCAGCACAGTAATGGTGCTTTATTGTGATTGAAGCTCTGGCGTAACAGCAAGAAAATCAATGGGATTCTTTGAGAGGCGGAATCGCTGTAGGTGTGTGCACTCGTCTCTGCTTCAGTCTTTCCTTTCCAAATCAGTCTTGAGCATGCTTAAACAAGTCTCTCCATGTCTGAGTTTCCACAGGCCCCCCCACACAGATGTGCATGGCACACAAGCGGTATATCAAGATACTCAGCACCTGAACCGTGACACAGCCAAGTATAAAACCGCTGCGACAAAACTACAGCCGAGTGAAAGATCCTTCGTTGATCCTGCTTTTGGATTGCATCACTTGTGTTTATGTTGCATCATAATATTTCATTCAGCCTTTACGGGCGCAAATTGTGTGTGAAAAACTGTAAAGCCAGATTAAAATGCTAAGCAGCTCTCTAAAACAGTTGTAGAAAACATATTTTAAGAAAGCAGGCTTAAGGAGTCCTATAATGCAAACCAAACATTTTGGTATTTTATATAATGACACTGAACTAACTTTATTATTAAACCTGAGGAGTACACTAGAATAAGTACAACTATTTTGGCTTTAAGCCTGGAAACTATTTAGCAAATGTTTAATGCCATTTGATCATTGCAGTTAGTAGATGATGGCTGATTGAATACACTGTCCTTACACTTGCTGATATTCTTTAATACTTGCTTAGGAATGGACAAAACCAAAAAACCCAAACAAATTACTCTAGCAAACATCTTGAAAAACAAAGTATTCCCATGACATAAGTATCAAAATAGGAGCACTGTGGCACATTTGAAAAGCTTTAAACAATATTGAAACATACGTTAAAAGTGGCACTGGACAGAGTGAAGTGGTGTTTGGTAAAAATGCTTGAAGACTTCACTAGACATCCTCTGAAATCTTTCTTAGTTTACAGGCTAATTACAGGGGGAAATGCTTAAAAACATTTGGTACAAGGTAGTCTTTCACCAACACGGCCTGAGCTTGAGCTTTCCTGACTCAAACACCTTTATTTTCCTGAGGTCAGTTTGACTCCTTGACATGGTCTCTAACTCTGTAATGATATATCTGAGAAATGCACCAAACCACTAATGGACACTTGCTATTATAGAATGGAAACTCAGATATTTCATTCACATATTTAAATTCCTTTGAGTGCAATGATAATGAAGCAGGCAGCTTTTCAGTTATAACACACACACACACACACACACACACACACACACACAGTGACGGCATCAGCTCTTACGGGAAGACAGCAAAGACAGACCTAGTAAGAGAAACAGGAGAGAGAGAGAGAGAAGAAGGAAGGAGGGGGTTCAAAGATCAGAAAACAGATGTAAATCGTTTCGCAAACTCTCCTCCAAATGACTAACACATGTGCAAAACTTTCCCCTCCCTTTAGCACAAACACCCACTACCACACTCTTAGAAGCCATTCACCTAAACGGCAACAAACTCACTCAAACCACCTGCTTTTATCGCCTCTCTTCTCACTAAAACATCAGATGGCCAGAGTTAAACTACCTCACCTTAAGTCTACTCTGCACTATTTACCGAGCTGCTAGTTTGCCTCCACCCAGCAATCACACACACATACATGCACACACACAGACACTCAACCCTCTAGCTCCAGATGGGGTTTGCCCTGTTTGCTTACTGTTGTTAAAATTTAACAGAAACATAAATCACTATCAAAAAGAAATGCCTCAAGTTTTAGACTTGCAGACCTGTTGCCACTTTAAAAATAGACACTCTCACACTCACATGACAGTTGTTCTGCCTGATGACAGCACAGACCAGTTTGTCAGTTCTGAATGAAGCCATGTGCTTAGACATAACCACTCCTGTCCCATTCCACGCGAGTCTGACTCACTAATTCAGTCACCCATAAAATGTGGTCTCTTCGCATATCATTTGTCTCTCCGATTGATCTCCTTTCAACAGTAAATACTGAACTGCTATGTACAGGTTATGGTAGCTGATAAGAAAAATAGAACAATGAGAAAAAAAACGTCTGGTGGTACAAACTGTAAACACAAAATACATGGTTTTGGGGTAAAGGATTATGAACTGGCTTAAAAGCAGGAGTACCATATGTAGCCTTTGCATTGGTTGCATTTTAAGCCCTCACAGGTTCACACAGATACAGAAGGGGAACTATAATAAAGGCTTTTCCCCTCTGCTGTTTCCTCAAAGTATTAAGTGCCATAAACGCTACCTGCTCTAAGAAAACCAAACTGTTGTCCGTGCGTGTGGAAACAACAACCTCAACGTGTTTGTTCCTCACTGTCCCGTCGGCTACAGTCATGCGCCGCAACAAAAGGAGACAATGAAACAAGAGTTTGTATTTCTGCAATCTCATTCTCTCTCTTCTCCGGGTTGCTCGTTTGCCCTTAGACACTTTCTAGTTTCGAAACCCCAAACCGGCCGCTTAGCTATACCCGCGCCGCTTTTTTTGTTAGTGCACTTGTGAAGCAAGCTCAGGAGAAAAACAGCACGAGCTCCAGCCACGCACCCACGCACGCGCGCGCATATACACACACACCTACCTAAAAGTCGAAGCCGACGCGACTTGTCCAACTCGGGTTGTTTAATATTTAAAGTGACAAAGTGGTTTGAGCCACATCGGTGCGTCTCCGGGTCACTTCTTGGGGTTGAGGTGTGTCTCCCTGTGGCATCTGTTAGCTCCGGCTCCACATACACTCAGTCAGGACCCATAGAAAATGTAAATTTAAACGGGGTGGGAGGGATGGGGTGACGTCACGCAGGGGCTCCTCCTCCTCCTCTTTCTTCATCTGCTCCGGAGAGAAGATGAGTGGGGACTCCTCGAGCTCAGGGCGGGGCGTGCACGAAGTGAACGTTACCAGGTTTCTTACTGAAAACTGGGCTATAGGTGACATGTGTTATCTAAAGCCTTACAGTGGCCTTGTAAAAATTATGTAACGCGTGGAGGGACCAGGCATCAACAAATAACGCTGAAATCTTCATAAATCATGTGACACACAACATGTATGTATGTAAACAGAAATTTTCCAGCCTCATAAAAGCATAAATTGAAACTATAATTTCTTTTCGGGAAGTTCTGATATGCAATCTTTTTTTTGTGTGCACTTGTACATCCTCTTTATCTTTTGCAATAACTGCTTTCTGTTATTACAGCTGCTAATCACTCTGGCGATCACCCATGTGAATACATTGCTCGATAGCACACTTCTATTTTGTTTTTAAGGACAAGTTTTCATATGTATTGACTTGCATATGATCTAACTGAGATGTTGGACAATATGTAAGAACATAATCCACATTATATATCTGGTATTCTATAACAGACTTATTGTGTATTAAGCTGGCCCAATTACATCTGTAACTGTAAATATCTGTTTGTTTCTTTACCTCAAAGTTGCAACCATTTTCACTTTGAGTGAAAAAGGTCCCATACCTTTTCTTAAGAACGTCCTTATGACCTTTACGACACTCCGTTCTGTGACATAGCTTCTCTTTCATTGCAACACATCACCCTGCTGCCTGTTATTTTTTTCTGCAGACAGAGTATGCTGAGCATTATTTGTGATAAAGAGTAATCTGCTTACTGATAAAGGGCCTGTGGATCTTCTTATCCCCCCACCCTTGTCCTTCTGTTAAATCGGCTCACTGAAACCCCTAGTTTCATGGTGATCTGTCACTTTACATTGCCTTGCTTATTTCAGGGGAAAACTCTATGTTTTTCTTGGCTGCCTCTCAGTGTGTTGGATCTCTATTTGATAAAGCTCTAAATTCTTGTACAACTACCAGAGCAGGCTTACTGGAAATCACACAGACACACACAAAAAAAGCGCAAAATGGCCCAAGGGTCTGGTTTGAAACCTAAACACGTGGGAGGAGGGGGGTCCAGAGAAGCAAAACATTCTTACAAAGCTTGTCATAACTTAAGACAGAGGTGACTAAGAGTTTTCTGCTGAACAATGGGGTGAATCACGAGAAGGGTCGTCACTGGCAGAAAGGACACTCCCTCCAGAGACCACCACACTTACAGCAGAAAGCATGCAGGAAGCAGATGTGCGTGAGTGTGTGCATGCGGTTGCGTGTAAGAGAATAAAAGCTCTATGAAAAATCAAAAGTTGGAGCAACGACTGTCAAAGAGTTTTATAAGCTAACCTCAGCATGCTGTTTCAGATGAATTCCTCCTGCTTAAAGTGACAGTTTTGACATTCTGGAAAATATTCACTGTGTTGCGCATAGAAGAGAGGAAACTCTACACAAGAGACTGTGGTGGGTGTTTTTGGAAACTATCATACTATGATAGGTCTAGTGAAGTTAAGACTTTGATCTTTCGATTCTGACAAACCTCTCTTAAAGGAAAAGTACAAAATGTCTCAAAATATTCACCCATACTCACTTAAAACTTAACTTAAAACTTAACTGAGCCTTAATTTCAAAAATATAGCCGACATTAAATAATCTATGGTTTATATAAATAAAAAAAACAAGCAAATTTTAACTTTGAGGTTTAGTCTTTGCCCCAAGGGAGGAAGAAGGTACTTCCTCACTGCTACGGTGACAAACCAAACTACTTTGTCACTATAGGAAAACTAGATCAGAAAAGATATCACATCTGTCATCAGATCCGTTTTTGGTGGCTATAGATTGGTTTCAGCAAAGGTTTGGGGAAGTTTTTTTTTAACTTCCAAACCACACTATGATAAACAGATTTAGTGTAGCAGTTACTGCTGGGATATACCCAAATAGTGGTTTGAATATGTAAAAAATCCCCTTTCTCTATTTAATAAAGGACAGACATTTCCATCATAAGCCCTTTTACTGTTAACCAGAAGCTTTCTGTGATGTCAGGACTGTCGTTATCGCATGCACATTGACAGATTTGTGTGGACACATTTGAGCATATAGACACAATCCATAATGTTGCATGTGACTAGCTAATGTGGACAGTTTTGGACAGCGAAAAAGACAAGCTGTAGCTTTTTCATGGAAAAGATCATCCTTACTCTTCCTCTCTCACAATTTCACACCGCTGCTGTCTGAAGTCTAACTTCCAGGAGAGATGTTTCTGTTTATGTTCCAGGTTTTCACATGGTGCTTGTTTATCCTCGTGTCTATGTAGATTTGCAGAGATTTGTGAGGCCCTTTGAGTTTTTCTTTTTCAGGCCTCCGAGGGCCTCCACTTTAAACAGGATATAGCAGTTATCTGAAAACCATGGCAACAGAGATGCCTTCCTGAAAGTGTGGGCAGGTCTTAAAAACTGATCTCTTTTGTGTTTAATTTGTGTGCGTGCTTGTTGCTCCGTGGACCAAGTGATGAAAATGTGCAAAGAGCAAAAGAGGGTGAAGCCATACTGAATCTTGCACCAGTATAGGAGAGGAGTTGATGTAAATAATTGCATCTAATTGCAGTGTACATAAACTCCACCCCCTACATGTTTGACCTACTTCTGAGTGACTGGGGGTTCATACCAGCAGCACACCCACCATATGCTGAGGCAGTGTCTGTTCAAGAGAACTTGGTCAACTTAGTAAAACACCATTTTCTTCTGTGTTGTACTCACACCAACAGACAAAATGCATTCTTTCCACAGTTTTATCCCTCATGTCTGACACAACTACAATTTAGGGCACATAACCTCAGTGCACTGCTGGAGAAAACCACAAATAAGACTCTGTTCTTAAGTGATATTCCACTTTCATGATTTGTGTTTTGGAAGAATTTTCCAATTAGTTCACTATTTTCAGTTGTTTGGGCTTTTTTTGTTCCCCAATTTGTGTGCATTAAAAAGAGGATGTGTTTGGGCTATTTTGTAACTTATAAACCAGGGTGCCTTTTTTTTTTTTTCTGGGCGACACTCCCACTGTCAGCCTGTCTGTCTCTGAGATGTTTTCTCCAGTTGTTCGGGTAACGTAATGCATTCAGCTTTTGCTGCCTTTCCTTCTTTTCCCTGTGAGTGTTCAGCCAAAGTTCAGCTAATTCAATCACTGATGGATGACTCACACCAGTGTCCCTTTGTGCACAGACACACAAGGGCCAAGCGTATGCGTACACATGCACCACGATGCTTGCCTGGATGAGGTGTGTGAGGTCAGTGCTGCGTCAGCCTCTTGGTACGCTTGTGAAATAATCGTTTCTCGCACAGCTTCACGAGCCGGCTGATGTGCCGTGATGCTGTTATATATATTTCCTGTTTCATGTTGTCTGTCTGGAAACAAACCCAGTTCTTTCACTCTCTCAAATGGAGAAATTAAAACACAATTGATAGCAGTGATCTAATTTTGACGAAGTAGGATATTTTTTGTAACCTTTTTGTGGTCCATTACTTAAAACTAATTATCAGTTTTTTCTTAATTATTTATTACAATTATTTTGGCTCTTTATTATCACACTAGATCGTCACACATTCATTTAAGTGGATAAGATGACACATTCATTACTTTCAAAGAAAAAACAAGTGTAACTCAAGCATAACAAGTGAGCAAATTAGAGACTACATGTCATTTCCCGCATGCCTGCCTGTGTGTCAGTGTTTGCATACATTTGAATGTGATGCAAGGGAGCTCATGCAAAGATCCAGATACAGTTATTTAACTGCGGCCCTTGGATGTTGTCACAGAGGCCATTATTAATGACCAAGCCAGCCAGATTTATTGAGCTTTAGTGTAGAGTTTTCCTCTTTAGCTTAATGACTGCCAAAAGGAATGAGAGCAGATGGCTTCCTTACAGTAAGAGCAATATAGCCACAGAGTTGGACAAAAGTACCCACTAATTATAATGTCTATTTTATCACACAGACCATAGACACACTACATTTATATGTCTTTGGGATATAAATCTCACCCACATATACAGTATAAACATGTGCTAACTGATAGGAAATTTGACAACTTGCATACTTTTACATATACAATTTCAACACACTCTACAAACAAACTCAAATATTCTTTCACAGCACTGACAGAACAGTTCATGTAGATCACTGAAAGGCCTCAATAACTTACAAATCATACAGGTGCAGAAACAAGACTGACAAAGTTCAACTCAACGGTGGGAGCTCAGCAAGTCTGAGTGAGAGAACCCGTATTTGTGCTTCCCATGTGTCCGTGCACTCATCTGTCTGTGTTTGTGTGAAAAAGCTGAATAAGCAGGATTTACAACATAGAGAGCAAGGCCCTTCCAACAACACACACACACAAAGAGTGCAGGAAATCAAGGTCAGTGTGACAATTGTGTGCATGTGTGTGTATCAGAAAGAGACAGAGGAGGTTCTGTACTTACATTACCCCCTGGTGCACCATAATCTCTCCCATTTTATCCTTAGAGGGTGGGGGGGTGGGGGGGTGGGGGGCAAAAGTGTGCTTGTATTGTTTCAGTTTCTCTCACTGGAATAAAACCCCCCAGTTGTTATAGACTTACATGGTACATTGTGTTAACATAGCAACTCTTAGAAAGCCATGTGTAGCAGATGGTCTTTCTTTGTGTGTGTGTGTACGTGTGCTTGTGGCACAGTTAAAGATGTTAATCCTTTAAAAGCATCTAAATCACTGTTCTGGGTTAGTAAAGCACTAAGACCACTAGTGTAGTTTGTTTAATATATTATTACTGCTCTTTACCCTCTGTGCTGGAGAGCTGATTATTTACACATAACCCCAGTGAAATGATGAGCCTATTGCATTATGTAAGCAAGTACTATAAATGCCACTTTAAACTTTCAAAGGTTTGTTTTTGTACTGTTTCTGGAACTTTTATACCGGACTGCATTGTTTTGCGATATATCTTCCAATTCCTGTTCCCAAAACTCCATTCTCTTCCACTCATCCAGTTCACGGGGGAGGGCTGGAGCTTATCCTAGCTGTCATAGGGCAAGAAACAGAGTACATTCTGGACATGTGTGTGTGTGTGTCTGTGTGTGTGCCAGCCAAAGATTAAAACAGTGACTGAAAGTTTGCATGCAAAGATAGGTTACCAATCTGTCCAGGATGGGCACAGGGTTATGATAAATTTAGAATCACCAGTTAACCTAACCTAACCCTATGCATGTCTTTGGACTGTGGGAGGAAGCTGGAGTTCCACACAGGAAGGCCCCAAGTGGGATTTGAACCCAGGACCTGCTTTCTGTGATTTGACAGTGCTAAATGTCACACCACCGTGCAGCCCGGAGCGCTGTTCCTTGAAAGAATATCAATTGGTTGTAGACAAAAAAAGACAAGAGACTGACTGCAGATGGGGCGGCCTTGGTTTGTGCATGCCAAGGCTTTGATACACACTGCAGGTCCACTGGCACGCACTCAAATTCACACTAACATTACAGCAGTTGTATGTAGGCACACAACATACACACTCAATCACATTATTACTCAGCCACTTAACTCCATCCTTTTACCTATTTGTAACCCTCCACCCCTCCCAAAGCTTTGCCCAGGGCCCATCGTCAAGGTAACCGCCAGCACTCAACTCTTCCCAGACATCCTGGCAAGGTGAGTGGACACACACACACACACACACACACACACACACACACACACACACACACACACACACACACACACACACACACACACACACACACACACACACACACACACACACATGCATTCAGAATATCTGCTCTTTATCAGTATTTACTGCAAACAGACAAAGAGAAGTCTCCCTGGTCATTCTGTAACAAACATATTAGGAAACACAAATACTTCCATAATAACACACTGACGCATTGGGGCCACAATTGTGTGAACCAGATCATTTCCTCACACGCAGTAGTAACTCTTTTCACGTATATGCCGTTTCTTTGCCATTCAAAGTTGTTTTTTCCATCAGCAGATGATAGCTCAAGGTAGATACCCCCTCCCAAATCTGTGCCCAAAAAATCAGCAGGGATGATGTGGAGGTGGAGAAGGGAATCAGGAGTAAAAAAGGAGGAAGCTTGTGTTATTTTCCGTACCTGATAACCCTCCATCCTCTGCCTCTCTGTAGTCTGACCTGTCAGACGCTGTTTCCTGGAATTCTGATTCCTGAGGGGAGTGTTTGGAAAAGGGAACACAAAGGGATACTGTCAGTCATTGTCAGGTCTTCACTGAATAACAAACATATTAATCTAATCCACATGGCTACTTTTGGCTGCTCCCTTATTGACAAGGGTTCACCACAGAGGGCAGCTCCAAATGTTAGATTTGGCAAGTACAACAGATACCCTTTCTGACGCAATGCTTATATGTGGCTTGCTATTCTGGCTCAAACTGGTGATCTCTCTCTTGTTAGTCAAATGTGTAAACTAATGCATTATGGAGCTTCTACTCACATGGCTATTAGTACAGGCCTTTAAGGGGCTGACTAAAGTAAAGTGTAGCTGTGCCACAACAAATAAAAATGAATCCAAGATTTTAATGCAATTTGCACACAATAAAGGCAAAATGGGGACTGCAGTTATGCTTATTAACATACTAAACCCTATTTTTAATAGTTGTTTATAGAAAGAACAGTGTGCCAAGCATTTTTGTCATAAAAATTTCAGGCAAACGTAATAGTTATGTGGTTCAAGGAGACTATTTAGAGGCTTTAAGTTTAATCTTATCAGCTTTATTTCTGTGACAACAAAACAAGAAATGCCTGTCTGATATTGCACATGTAAGTTTACTTTCTTTGGCTGTTTGCAGTGGTGTATTGTGAGATCTTTTATGTTCTTTGTTCTCTATTGTCCTCTTCAAACTAACCTCACTATTTGCCTACTAACACCATTCAGTAAACCTTTACTGTAAAGTGTAGTTCTGGACGTATGTGAGTGGTTGTGTGGTAGAGGGTGATACAGAAGAGTTTGCGTGATTGTTTAAAGTGGAAACAAATTTTTTATGAACCATCTAATCATTCTTCCTGTGTGTGTTCATGCACGCACGCGCATGTGTCTGTGTGTGTGTGTATTGTGCAGAATGTGCAGATATGATAGCAGTCGGCTCTGGATAAAGGAAGTGTTCCATAAACATGTCCGGCTTCGCAGGAGGGGTCAGAGATAAATGCTATGACGGATTTATCTCTCACTGATATGGGTCCACACAGACACACAGATGAAGCCTTTTGCTCCAAGAGATCAAAAGCTGCATCTGTTACACTGGAAGTCTTAACAGAAACATTAATGACTAAGTCCAGAGAATTACACCGTGGAATGACTCTACTGGGTGATCACAGTTATTCAAAAGTCACCTTCTGTTGCTCACACACTCCTACTCATTTCTCTTACTTGGTATACTGCACAGTATTCTCATTGCAGTCATAAAAGGTCATATTGTCACATTCCACTCGTTGAACTCTACAACAATGGGGACTTTATTTCATACCTTGATGGTAGGAGTCAGAAAGGCTTCTTGGTGTAAGTAGTTAGTTGTTAACTGATGGAGTAATATAGTACAATAGTGGTGCACATGATCAGATCATACCTATGGTCCGGTGAGCATGAATCTGTTGTCAAGATGAGGAAGTAAGGTGGGTGTTATGCAGACTTGTGAAAGTAAATATTGTGTAACCGCTTTCCTTTTGCCACACAGAATGAGAAATACATGCTGAAATAAAAAAGCTTTCTCATTCTCACTCTGATTCACCATACCATAGTGTATATCAACATTCCTGTGTGCATTCACAACCTTCAAATCCAAACATGCATTGTACTTTTGGCTAGTGTGCAGTTCTACTACAGCTGAATTTCGAGGCTATACAAAATCAAAAAGTGCTTTTATATGATCTGGTGAATAAGGGTGATAGTCAACTCAGCGCTTTAGTGTCGAAAAGAGAAGATTCCCAGCCTTTTGTATCACAATAACTTGCCATGAGATTTGTTTAACATAACTTAAACTTAATAGAAATAACGGCAAAAATGATCTTCAAAGACTGACAGACAGGCCATGCAGTTGGCAGTTTGCGTTTCAGGATTCTTATTAATACACCACCCCTCTTCCTTCTGGAGTTTCCATTGCTATTTGGCATTATTGATCAGAGCCTAAGGCCACAGCTTACATAATTTGCCCTCCTCCTCTTGGAACAAGATGGAAAACCTCGTGCAGTAAGTCTAAACACTGTATAAATAGCAGTTTTAAAAATGCAAAAACATGCATGTACATACACACACACACTCATAGCACGGCACAGATATATGTGTTTGAGGAGCTCAAGATACAGAGATCATGTTGAAAATTAGCTTCGGACACGTTTCACTGACACATTATCTACAGCTGGTGATGGCTCTGGTGGCAAAATACGTGTGTGTGCATGCATGTGTGTGTGGGGGTGGGGGTGTTTGTGTGTGTGTTGTGGTGGGGAGGGTAATTTTTTTAATCTGATTAATAAAAACTGAAACTTTCGTTTCTCCTGATAAGAAAGGCGTTAGTTTGATTGAGCTAGATTACTCTTTGCAAATCCCACACGGGATGAATGAACAGTTTTATTTGAGTTCTATGCCCCCTTGTGGTTATATAATTGATTACATCGATGCAATGCCCCAGCATGAAGGAAAATGAAGCAAGCAGCACGTATTTCAAATATCAAACAGTCAAAGTCTTAATTATGAACTGTGACAGTGTGGCTAGTATTATTTTTCTGTGAGAATGTGTGTGTTTGTGTGTGTGTGTGTGTGTGTGTGTGTGTGTGTGTGTGTGTGTGTGTGTGTGTGTGTGTGTCATCATGGAAAAATATGATCCTGGTGACACCTGTAGCAGAAGATACCACAAAGACGGCTTCAAGTACTTATGTGTGTGAATGTGTGCGTGGTTATATATTTTTAACATGAGAGGTTTAAGCCTACATGCATGGTCTGACCTATGAGTAATGGGGTGTTTGTGAGGGTGGCTATCTTATTCGCCACTAAATTCTTACCTCACTATGTCTGATAACAATGGAGGGTCTGGGAATGTGAGTATATTTGAGCTCCAGCTCTGGACTACACTCAGACTCCAGGTTGTCAATGTCCGAGTGCTCAGACAGGCAACGGGACAGTGGAGGTGACTCAAAGTATGGGTCATCATCTTTATCCTGCGTGTGGCAGACAGAGTTTGAGTTGGTACCATTTATTTTTCTGGTCCTGGAGTAACGGGCAGAGGTACAGCTGCCAGCCCTCTGAAGGTGTTTGTGCTCAAGTTCCTGTGGGCTGTCTGGTAGGGCTTCTGGCTGGGATATAACTGGATCTGCTGCTGGAAGTTCATGGTTATTACTGCTTTGCCTGGAGTTGTTTGCCTCCATAGACGGTGCAGGGTCAGTGTTAACATCAGCTGGATTACCAAAACAATGACCGAGAGATGAGCAAGGTAGTCCATGCATGCCGGCAGATTCAGAAATGACCAAGATAATAAATAAAATAAATCCTGGAGGCTCTAACATCACCAGATATGTAGTTTCCTAACACAGCAATAAATGTGTAGTACTTTCTTGTGGATCATCCAGCACTGGAGTCTGAGCTATTGCCATTTAGGTATTCATATCATTTAAAGGCACAAGAACAAGCCAAGTTACCAAGTTGTGATGTGATGTGTGAAAAAAATCTTCATATCCAGGAAAGGCTTTTGGTTGCATCCATAACAATTATTTCATCAATGCAATAGTGGTCCACTTTTCCTGAAGCAACCAGATCAACAGCTTATCCAAGGCTCGTCTTTAAAAATCCATATTGTGTCAGCCATCTTGGTGAATTGATCAATTTGTTAACACATTATTCTCTCATTGAAAAAAACAAACAAAAAAAGGGGAACCCCCCCCCCAAGCAAACCACAAGCAGTTTTTGACTATAAAGCAATTATTCCTTCTTCTCTTTTCTGCCACCCTGACAACCAGCATGAGTACAACTGTCTCAGGGTTTTATGTGCATATGTGAGTGCCTTGGTGTCTCATTACTCGATCAGGTAGTCCCTGGCTTGTTGTGAATTTGGAGGCTGGGGTTGGTCCACCTTGTTCCAGCTGGACTCTGGTTACCATCTGACTCAGGGTCAGTTACTAATACACTTGCCCTACACTTCACCACTATTAATTAATGAACTCATCTGATCACAGAGCAGCAGCTCAGGGTGTAAAGGTTATTGCAGCGTTACAGATGGTTGAATATGAGAGTTCAGGTTACAGGCAAACACCGTAAGTGATAGGCCTCAGATGAAAAAGAGAAAGGGGGAAAAAAGAGAGAGCTTGAGAGAGATGGATGGATAGATAGACAAATGCACAGAGAGAGAGAGAGAGAGAGAGAGAGAGAGAGAGAAAGAGAGAGAGGGTGGAGGCTGGCATCAGTCCTCACAGAAAAAGTGAGACGGTAGAAAGCCAGCTGCCTTTAGGTGACAGCTACTTGAATATCCATATAATCCCACGAAGAAAAGCTAGCTCAATAGTTTTGTTGGTTAATGATTTTTCATAGGAGATATCAATTTTAGCACTGTGACCCAACACAGGAAGTGTGTGATGTAAGCTTTATAGGCTCAGATTTCATACTCATATTTTAGACCACAAATATGTTGCATATGCCAATACAATATTTCTTATCATCTAGTTGTAATTCTGATTAAAGATAAGCTATAGTCTTCATTTGGTGCCAGCTGTATAGTTTTCTTAGTTGAAACCAAAATACTCTATACACAGGAAAAACAATTTATTGCTAAGTTTCCTGCAGCAGAATTAAATGTCAGAAAGGGTATATTCTGTCAAGCGAGGTAAAATTTCAACCCACGCGAATTTAACAGCAGGAGTCCTGACTCTCAGTGTGTGAACAAAGGGAAGTCCTAGCACTGTGGACAAGCCTTGTGACTCAGTTTAATGCAGCATGTCATAAATTATCCACGTGAGTGCCACAGGAAAGCAAGTTGATTACACAGCCTGCCAGGCATTTTTTCCCCTCTTGAAGCTATTATTATTTTATATGTTTTCTCACATGCTGTAAATTGGGGGGACAGGTTCAGTCTCATGGGAAAGATGGGTCATTTCTAAATTTCAAGTTCTTGGTGGCATTTTGGTCCTAAGTCGGTTGCACTGTTGACTGTAGGAGAAACACCAGACACAACAAATAAACTATTATGTCACCGACATGTTTACCATTTCCAAAGAAAGATTAATGTCTGATGACCAGTCAGTGGAGGTCATAACAATTTTACACACATTTTATATTTTAAACACAATGCTTTGCTTAGATGATTAAACACATTTCAAATTTCTGTCTATTAAATAGAAAATTAATAAGAAAACTGGTTAAAAAAAGAGAAGAGACTCATAATGTGCATTTCTGTTACACCTACAGGCACAGAGTTGTTCTGTCAGTCTGCTCTCCCGTGTTTTTTAATGCGGTTTGGTGCTATGGGTGTAATGCACACCCTGACAAATTGAGCCAGGGTGTTATTATGAAACATGCATGAGCTTTTTTGTGTAGGGATGTAAACAGAGACATACAGGCTTAGAGGGACTTTATAGCCAAGAATAAAAACATGCAACTAACTTATATCCATTCCATTTTGAGGTCGACATTATTTGGAAGCTTTAGAAATCTTCTCTCTGTTAGGCCTCCAGTAGTAACTGGAGTCTGGCAAACTCACACATGTGTTCAAAACCAAAAAAATGAGCACAAACCAGTTTTTCCATGTCAGACAGATCAGCTGGAAGTGCTACACTTACTATGTTAGACTTTCAGAGTTGTTTCTCACTTCAGACACAAAATAAAAAATAGAAATTTTATTGTTATTGCTCAGGCAGTAGATAACATAACACAGCTAACCAGAGCCGTCCCCACAGTAATGTTGCATAGCTTTGTTTCCCTCTGGTGGTCAGTTATGTGCATGACAGTCACTAGTGTTTAATATGAACATCGAATTGAAGCTGCTCGCAAGATCGTGAAAAAATCCTCTCAAAATGTTGTGTGCCCCAAAAATTGCTGCTCGTTCTTTGCCTTTAGCCACCAGTATTATAATTAATATGCTACTAAACATTTCGCTATATTTTGTGTATTTAAATGTTTTTATGATAGCCAGATTTTTTAAATTAAAAAACAATTCTTTATTTTATGTAAGCAACACTTCAGGAGGACCAGGAGGTTAAAAGCATGAATCAAAGCAGAAGAAAGAAAATACAAAAATACAACGACAGCAACAGAAGGCAGCATTACTTCGCCTTCAAATGAAAGGAAAACTGGGGGCTTAACTTCTGCAGTCAATATTTATGCGTTCCTAAACACATCCATATCACAAAAATGACATCATACAAAATGATGCATTTCATTAATCACTACCATCACAAATCATCAACCGTACGCACCAATCTTTATTTTGAAAACCTTAACCGGAAGCCCCATTTTTTTTTAATCCTACACTGCTTGAATCTGATGAGGCATCCCTGGAGCGCGCAGCGTAATTGCAGGTGGAAAGGCTGGGAAGCAAGAGGCGATACAAGCAGGTGTCAAGCCGGGTTCGGGTTCATGATACGTTCCTTTTTTCTCCTGGATTTCGGTTGTTTTTGTGTGTTTGTGTCCCCCCCGCCACCTTCGATGATCTACAATGCAGACCTCAGCTTGGCTCGTCGGTCGTTGCGCTCTCATCCTCTGCGCGCTCCAGCTGATGGACGGGACGAAAGGACAGAAGCAGTGTACTGAGGTGAGGCTACAGTCAATCAGTCTGAGCTGTTTATCGCTATATCAAAATAACTGGCAGTTTATATAGAAAAGAAAGAAAAGGCAGCTGCTGTGTCTGCGCATGCTTGAGCCAGTTTTTAATCTAGTGATCGAACAGTAAACACGATTAAACATTGATGTCACATTTCCGGGTCGATTTACGGTGTAGGATTGGAGTCCCACTATATAATTTGCAGCATGTGTGAAGACGCACACCTTAGCACTGCTTTCTGTTTAAATAACGCGAACAACATGGAGGAGTATGGATCACTCTTCAGGTCTGCTGTTTGTTGAACTTCAGCAGCCTGTGCTATTAAGTTATCAGTTTCCTGCATAAACTGGCTTTTCCTTCCCTCTGGTCTGGCTCAGCTCAACACGTCCTGACACTAGGCTGGCAGCACAACACACACACACACACACACACACACACACACACACACACACACACACACACACACACACACACACACACACACACACACACACAAAAACACAAACACAAACACAAACACAAAGGTGTCCCAAGATAGAGGAGCAACATTCCTCTAAGTCATTCAATGTTTTCACACTGACAAAGAGAATACTGCGGGCCTCCAGTTTGTTCCTATATGGTGGTTAAATCATTGTGCAGCCTTAGCTCTTCTGGGGAGGGTGAGACTTACCAGAGCTGATATTTACGCTGAAAGAAATTTATTCTGAAGAGGACTTTGCTGAGTCATGGTGTGAGATGAATATTGAACAGCTGCCACATCAGTGATTGACCACAGCTCTTATGGGAGTCGCAAGAGATAACGAGGGTTTAGTGTTGCACAGTTCACAATCCTGTATTATTATTTTTTTTTATCACTACAGCAGAAAAAGCAGTTTGTGTACTAATATGCTTGATTTAGCCTCATTTCTTGTGACCTTTATCAGAAAGCGTCACTGAGCTCTACCCTTAGACCCACTTAAAACCAGGAAAAAAA
The DNA here is from genome assembly GCF_013358895.1 of Oreochromis aureus. Classification (NCBI taxonomy): domain Eukaryota; kingdom Metazoa; phylum Chordata; class Actinopteri; order Cichliformes; family Cichlidae; genus Oreochromis; species Oreochromis aureus. Next base: position 10,362,928 of record NC_052948.1, on the reverse strand, counting down.
TCACTCCGCACACAACAGCTTGCATGTGTCGGGGTGTCAAAATCTGGTTTGGCTCAAGGAATAGCATTATGTAAACTGTCAGAAATTAGGCCACCCGCCTCTGTAGACACAAGATGAGGAGAAGCTCAGTGGAATCAAGAACACTGGGCCAGTGCTTTTCACTTTTCACTCATGGGCCACAGATTAAAACAATTACATGCAATAATCGAATGTCTAAGTGAGCCTACTTGAAATGTTAAAAGCTGCTGGTAAAATGACTCAGCCTCTTTCACCAGCAGCCCACTGCTGCCATCTCCCCTACTCCTATCACCATGGAGATGGTTTGTTGTGACCAGAGGCAGAAGAATGGTTTTAGCTTTAGAGATTACACTGTGACTGGCACTCATGTTTTTCAACCAGTAGCAGCTGGATACTGTAGTAATTCTTTGTTAGTTGCAAGCAGTCTGCTTTGATTTGCTGGTGATTCTTATCTGGAAGAGATGATTCTGTGCTTTGGTTTGGGTGGAGATGTTTGCTGACCTGCCTCTGGCCTATGTTTACTCAAGTTTTATGTCCAAGCCTGCTATGTTGACTGACTTCTTATGTTTTGTGTGTCTCCCTGGCAGACCGATTACTACTTTGAGTACACGGAATGTGACAGCACAGGATCTCGGTGGAGAGTGGCCATCCCACAGATCCCTGGGGCCTGTACTGGACTACCAGCGCCAGTGCAAGGCACAGAATGCAGTGAGTTAAGTGTGCGTGTGGAAAATGACTGAAGCTGATGTGTGTATGTCACCTTCTTATCAGTAGCTGGAATTTTCACCACCACAACCTGACTGTGTTTGGACGTCGACCAACCATAGAGTGAAGCTACAGGCCAATAACCTTGGAGCAAAAACGATGTTACATAATATCTTTCTGTGCTTGCTACGAAACAAGGCACATAATTGATGGCACGTGTTGAGGCCTTCAGTTAGTGGTTGTTTGTCAGTGAGCACAGGTGCTCACTGACAAACACGTATGCTTGAGGATGTCAACTCAAGCGCGTTTGGCGCTTTTCATTGGGCCGTGTAACTAACCTTTCCAGTCGATACTAATGTATTTTTTTTTTCTTAAGTAAAACTGTGAGTCATAGGGAGTGTTACTTTTTTTTTTTTTTTGTAGTTTTTGTTTGACACTCTTATCATAATGGCGCCTAGATGACACCGTTTCATTACATGATGGAATGCTCATGTTGGTGGTCATACAAGTTTGTTCTTTATCATTCACCTGTACAGGTTTGCCCAGTGCTTTTATTCAACACCACCTCACTAATGGATCAAATTCAACTATAGGGTTCATGGATGCTTTCTTTTCTTTTACTGTTTTCAAGCCTCCATGTGTTATGTATGCATAAATTGTTTGGAAAAAATGATTTTATTTATTATTTTAATAATAATAGTGCAGTGAATTTGAATGCACTGAAGACTGAACTAACAAAATGCTTTCCATATCAGCATTGTTTTTCATCTTTTGTTATTTTAAAAACATTTTTGTTTCCTTCTTCCTCCTCAGACCAGTATATATATACACTTGTGTTCTCATAGGTTCGTCATCTAATTCTAACTCGCATATGATATTTCAGTGTCATTCACTGTATTGAAATACAGCAAAGCGCCCACTTACTGAGCTTATCTGTCACCAGTTGTTATGTGTAAGTATCAAAGTGCATGCCAGAGCAAACTATTTTTAAATCTAGCCTTGAAGCAGTTGCATGCTCTCACATTTAGCATAGAGAAGCATCACAATGCCATTAGACCAGAACAGGTATGAGGAAGAACTCTCCTCATACCTGTTCTGGAGAAATGCAGAGACACAATGGCTCAGTGAGGGGAAAACAAGTACAAAGAAACTGTGTAACAGATGTAAGAGTGAAGTTTTTCAATCACTGGGGTTACATTACATGTAATGGCTGATGCGACCATGCTTTTTGCTGTAGAATGTGAAGAAGGTTGGTAAATTCAATAACTGTTTTCTTTCTCTTTCGCTGTGTCCACTAGCCTTCTCGTGTAAGGCTGGAGAGTTCCTGGAGATGTCAGCTCAGGAGTGCACTCAGTGTGCAGCAGGAAGCTACTCCCTCGGTAGCGGTATCCGCTTCGACCAATGGGATTACATGCCTATAGGTTTTAGTAGCCTAGCAACCTCCCTGGAGAACAGCCTACCGGGTTATAACAGCCTCACCTGTAACAGGTAATTGAGTAAGACATTAAAAAAGTGAAAAAGTTGGGGAAAATACTATGCTGGATTTATTTATTTTTTTTTCTTGTAGTTCTTCCTGGGTTCCTCAGGGAAACTATCTGGAGTCCAACAGGGATGAATGCACAGTCTCTCTCATCTATGCTGTGCATCTGAAGAAACAAGGCTCAGTTAGCTTTGAGTACCAGTATCCTGACAGTAACCTGCTATTTGAGTTCTTTGTGAGTATCCGTTGCCTTTCAGTGCTGCCATCAGTTCATTATTATTAGTTGTATATACATCTATCTATGCTATTTTATTTGTAAGGAGCCTGCAAGAGCTAATTAAAAAGTATTATAGATTGTGCTCAAGCTAAAGCATAGTAACATAGTTTTCTTGCAGTTAATTCTAGTACTTCTGTTTTTTGTATTTTCCCCATTACACTTATCCTGACACAGCATTAATGTAGGTATGCATGTGTATGCATGATCATGCACAGTCAAAGTCAAAGTCAGTTTTATTTGTCAATTTCTTCAGATGTACTTGCCATACAAAGGAATTGAAATTACGTTTCACACTGTCCCATGCGTAGACATAGACAACAATAAAGTGCAGATGCACAACATTTAGGTAACATACAGGATATAACAAGACACGACCTACACATAACATATAATAAAGTGTTCCACAGTGCGCCCTGGAAAGTAGTGTACTAGTCTACTTGACGTAGTCCCAGGTTGTGGTTGGTAAGTGTTTTTGTTTTAATGCAGCATAAGACTGTAGCAGCAGTAATAGTAATATAAATAATATAAATAGTGCTAAAGAAAATACTAAAAATACTAAAAATATATAGCAGCAGGTGTGTTGTAATTGAAAATTACTGTGAAGAAAGGGGGAAGGTTTTGATCTGATGGGCACTTTCTGCTTGTGTGTGTTTAGATCCAGAATGACCAGTGTCAAGAAATGGATCAGTCTGATGACAAGAAGTGGCTCAAGCTCACCAAGCATGGCGAATGGGCAACTCATACGGTAAATGTCTCACAGAGCAAGATGCCGAGTAGACAGAAAGGGCAGGTTTTTGGCCTTGTTCTCCCAAAACAAATGTATTGTGTAACATCCACCCAGCGGATAGAAGCAGGAAGCGTGTACACAGAAAGGAGCTGGCATCATTTTATACTGTCTCCAGTAATTTTCCACTCATGCTGAAAATGAGCCTTTGCACGTACATATTTTGGTTTCTGCACTGTGAATTAAAAAATACAATTAAATGTAATATATGGATCTTCGTGAGATAGATTTCTAGTGGTGGTACTGCTCCTTGCTTCTTTTCGCAGGTTAGATTAGACTTGTTTGGTTCAAGAAAATGTTCCACATTGTTCTGCTATTTTAATTCCTTAATAAGAAAAAAAAAATATGAATTTACTTGCATGGCATTATATGCTCTGAAAACAAAACAAACAATTTGTATAAAGTTACGGTTGTCCTGCATACTTTGTAGTTTATGTTTTCTGAACTTGTGCTGTTAAGCTTTATACTTCATAGGTAGATCGCTATAGAGTTACAGCTTAGCTGCTGCAATTAAGCTGATCGCATATAATGACCTTTCTTAATTTTCAGATGGCAAATATTATTAATATTTAAACCCAAACTGATGATGCATTGACATGTGTATTCTAGGTGAACCTGAAATCTGGCACCAACATCCTTTACTGGAGGACCGGAGGTGTTACGATGGGAAAGAAAGTGGTGAATCCTGCACTGCTGAAAAATATTCATATTGAAGGTTGGTGGTTACTTTTGCTTTTTTCTTTTTCTCTTTATAAACAATGACTAAAAAATAGATCAAACAATCACTACTTCTTTCTATCTTTTCTGCTCCGCTCAGGTGTTGCCTACACATCAGAGTGTTTTCCGTGTAAGCCGGGATCTTTCAGTCGAGTCCCTGGCTCCTCCTCATGTGAACCCTGTCCTCGGGACACCTATTCTGGCCATGGTGCCAGTTCCTGCACTCCCTGTAACACCAGCACTCAGTATGCAGGTATGAATAAAAAGCTAGATTTGCCATTTCAAATCTGTTTTGAATCCTAATTGCTATCACTGCTATTCACAGAAGCACATCTAAAGGATATAGATAGAGCTTGTCCTATTTTTATGTCACAGTTGTCAAACTTTAGAAAAAGAAACACAGTGTGCCCGTGTGATCGCAAGGGAATAGCAGGTTTTGGCAACTGGGGCAGCAAAAGTAATGCTTGATTTTTATGTTAGTATATTTGCTAACATATGTAATATGATAGGAAGGCAGCCAGTGCACTAGAATCTTGAACTAGAAGTTTTGATTTTTTTCCCCAGGTGGTATGAACGAGGACTTTTCAGTTAAAGTATTGTGGTTATTTTATTTGTATGATGTATCTTGTAACATACTTTTACATACTGCTACATAATGTTAACATACTTTTTGAAAATGTATTTATTTGGATCTTTCTACTCAAGTGATTTTAAAAAAAAAAAAAAACCCATTATTCACTTTTTTTAAAAAATTGGCCTGTACCATATTAAATAGGCACATCTCAGGATAAACATTAAGGACTGCCAATAAGTTGCACCCCTTTGGATTATGAACTAAATATGACACAACCTACTCCTTGCCTGGGACAATGATTGGCCATTTCTTGTAGGTGCACTGTTGACCGATATGTATTTTGATGTTATTTTTTAATATTTTCTAATTGAGCTGTTCTCAGTGATGTGTTTTATGAAGACCAAAAGGCAAAACCAGCTGATATGGCAATACAGCTCTTCTGTGTACTTCAAACGAGTTGTTCAGACTGTTTAACCATCTAATAAAATTTAAGTTGTAAGCTGAACGAACAGACAATTCCAGAGTTTTTACTGAGGTAAACTTTGCCTTGATAAAGAATCATATAATGCATTTAATTAATTTTCTGTTTAGTAAAGTAATTTAAAAGTGACTGGATACAGCTAGATACGGTAGAGAATTAGGGCCACCGGGAAAAAAAGTGGGCACGTCTTTTTTTTCTTCTTTTCCAGAATTCTGAGAAAAAAAAGTCAGAATTTTGACTTTTTTCTCAGAATTCTGACTTTAATTTAAGAATTCAGAGAAAAAAGTCAGAATTATGAGAAAAAATAATTCTGAGGAAAAAGTCAGAATTCCGAGTTTAACCTCCTAAGACCCGAACTCTTCCACGACATGCATTTTTAATTTCTCTTTGATATTTGGGCATATTGGGGCCCGATGAATGTAAAAACAAAGAATTTCCAGATTTTTTTTTTTTTTTTATTTTTGTTTTTAAGAAAAATGAGAGCCACAAATGAGGATATTCATTTAAAATTTTGATAGAACAGTAGCAGTATAATGTCCTCGTAAGTGGATATCAGGCCCATGTAGAACAAAATTGAGTATTTTGGTCTAAATAACCAAAAATGTGATGTCCACATATGTGGACGGCAGGTCCTAGGAGGTTAATCTCAGAATTCTTTCTTTTTCTCAGAATTCTGGAAAAGAAGACACATGCCCACTTTTTTTTTTTTTTTCCCCAGTGGCCCTAGTCCTCTTCCATAGCTAGATCATTCAGGGAATAAACATATTTAATTTAGTACAGCTGCTTTTAGATATTGTGCGACTGCTGGTTTACTAGTGTTGTATCCATATAAAAGGAAATGATGGGGGGGGAAGAATCGATTCTCCTTAAAATTGTTCCTGTTTTTAAATAATTGTATTTGCATCTCCTATGCTAATATTAATACAATTTATCCCCACTTTTCCAAGCTGAGGGATCTTCCTCATGTAAGGACAGACCTCCCTGTTCCATGAAGGATTATTTCCAGATCCACACAGCTTGTGACCAAGAGCGCAAGGTGAGAGAAAAGAGGCTACCTCTTTACTAAAGAGCCTGTTGAGACTCACTCTATAATCACAGTTTGTCCTTTTTATTCCAACTCACACCTTTTCTATCTGATTTCAGACACAGGTCATATACAAGTGGGTTGAACCTAAGATCTGTCTTGAGAATGTGACTGGAGCTGTGACATTGCCTCCAAGTGGAGAACGAGAGCCCTGCCCCCCCTGTAACCCTGGTTTCTATAACAATGACACGGCCACATGCTCACCATGTCCACCTGGAACCTTTTCCGATGGCATGAAACGTACTGAAAACTTTCTATCTTACAGTCCTCATTTGTCTTTCACTTACCTTTTGTTTCATGCGGTTTCCCAATTGTATTTTTTACTGTTTGTTCCCCAGCATGTCAACAGTGTCCTGCAGGCTCTGAGCCCACCTTGGGGTATGAGTACAAATGGTGGAATGTTCTTCCTTCTAACATGAAGACTTCCTGTTTTAATGTCGGCAATTCCAAGTGTGACAGTATGAATGGTAGGTGTTTATGGCAAGATATGTTCACTTTTGCTCTTTCTCTCAATTCTGGTCTATTTTGTCACTGTATTGTGTGATGACTCCGATGAAATGACTCAAAAAGCATGGCAAATATTTGGCTACCATTAGCAACACAACACTAACCGCAACACCCTCACGACACTAACCGCAACACTGACATGACATTAACTGCAACGCTGACACCAACGCCCCCCCCAAACAACAAAAACATCACCTCCTATGACAACAATGATGCCAACAGCTCTTCCTCCTCCTCCAACAAACTAGCTTATTGTGCTCATGGGGGGAGGGGGGACGGTTTATCTTTATTTTAAGCAAATACACCAGAGTTCATGCAGTTTCCTAAATGTCTATACATTATTATACTATATTTATTTATTTATTTATTTATTTTCGTTTTCAGGTTGGGAGGTTGCAGGTAATCACATCCAGACTGGAGCCGGAAGCTCTGATAATGATTACCTCATCCTCAACCTCCATGTTCCTGGATTCAAGTAAGGATAGTTGCTTTGAGTTTTTTAGCCTCCATCACTTTTGCCACTGAGCTATTTCTTTCAGTTGTGACTAATTCCCTTCTTCTGTCTTCATATGCTTCTGTTTATTTGCCATCAGGCTTCCTACTTCAGTGTCGAGTCATTCAGGGGAAGAATTTGGTCGCATTACATTTGAATTTGAAACTTCTTGCACAGCTGACTGTGAGCTCTACTTCATGATGGTGAGAAGAGTTCCTGACATGATTGCTGCTCTGAAAAATGTTACCATAGATTTTCAAACCAGAAATTTGTCTAATGAATCTTTTAGGATGTAAACAGGAAGAGTACAAAAATAGTGGAGTCTTGGGAGAAAAATAAAACAAGGCAAACCTACACACACATCATGACAAAGAATGCTTCAGTTTCCTACACATGGGCCTTCCAGAGGACTAACCAAGCTTCGGATGTGAGTAGAAGTACACAATTACACACAGATATGAACTAATTTAAACTATATTCACTTCAAAGCTGTCAATGAATGATGTTCATTAATACTTTCCATCCATCCATTCATTTCCTTCCACTTATCTGGGGCTGGGTCATTAGGGCAGCAACCTAAGCAGAGAAGCCCAGACCTCCCACTCCCTGGCCACCTCCTCCAGCTCCCACTCCCACTAAATTATAGTTATATATAAATATATAACTCTAATTTAATTTACCTCAAATGTTTTAGTTATCTCATATCATTGCAAACCTTATTACATATCATAAAGTGCAAAACTGTAAGAGTAACAGTAACCTTTGCTTCTTCCTTTTGGTTTTGAACTTGCTTTGGTTGTTGTTGTCATTGTGTTGTAATTTGTGCAATAGCTAATAAAATCTGAAATGACTGAGTTCTTGAGCTCCGACCACTTTAGGTACACAAAGTACTCCCTTCTTTTTGGTTCTAAAGATAAATTCGGAAGTGTCATTCAGTGTCTTGCACAATATATCAACACTGGAGATTTTATTTCATGTCATCTAGCTGATGTGTATTTATCTCTCTCTACCTAAGGTACGTCAGTATGTCAAAGATGTGGCGCGAATCTACTCCATCACCGTGAGTAACGCGGTTGATGGAGCGTCCTCTGGGTGTCGGGTTTGTGCCCTCGGTGCACAACCGTCCAGCTCCGCGTGTGTGCCGTGCCCACCTGGGCATTACATAGACGCAAGTACGAGCCAGTGCACAGAGTGTCCACCTAACACGTACCTGATGCCTCACGCTGCACCAGGCCCTGATGCCTGCAAATCCTGTGGACCTTCCAGCAAAAGTGATAAGGTTTGTTGGTAAGATTGAGAAAGAAATTAAGAAAATTCTTGTTATCAGTAAGACAGTACACCAGATACCTGTGTATTTGTTTTCCAGGAGCACAGCTTATGCTATAGTGACTGTCACTTCACCTACACAGAAGGCAATGCCACTCTGACTTTTGACTTCAGCTCACTTGGGCCAGTGGGGTCACTGATGAATGGCCCAAGCTTTACCTCAAAAGGAACCAAGTACTTCCATCACTTCAATATCAGTATCTGTGGAGGAAAGGTGCGCAAAGATGAAAATGCGCAGAAAATCCTGCAATTTTAAAGGTGTTGTGCACAAATTGAATGTGATTGCAATTTTCTCTTTTTCTTTAAGGGTCAGTTGGCAGTATGTACAGACAATGTAACAGACCTATCCATCACCGACTCCCAGAGAGAAAAAGAAGGGCCCAATGCTATCACGACCTTCATCTGTCAATCAACAATAATCCCAGCTAGTGGACGAGGATTCCACACAGCCCTCTCCTCGCAGTCCATTAACCTGGCTGACACATTTGTTGGTTAGTGAGCATCAAACACAGACGGTGGCAGTGAAGAGAATTGAATTTAGGATTTCTTTTTTATACCCCTATTTTTATTTTAAAAGAATAAAATAATTAATATGTGATGATAAGTAAAAGGTCCTTTTTTTTTTTGTGGGGATCATTACTCATATAATATGAAAGGTCTTTTTTCCTGGTCTTTAAATGTTAGACTCCTGTCATAGAAAAGATTAAAGACAAATTAAAAGTAAACATATTATTAAGTCATACTTTCTATAAATATTAACAGGGGCAACTGTGGATGACAACCTTGAAGGAATAAGTGTAACACCAGATCTGTTTCCCAAGACCTCCAAGAAAGTCCCTGATGTCAACTTTTACTACAGGTGCCTATCATTACAGGCATTATTTATAGAGTGGAAAAAAAAAATCAGTGCTTTAAGCTTCTTGCTTTCTGTGCTTTGTGGTGTAAGGTCTTTGGAGACAACTTCATCTTGCGAGTTGGGTCGGAGCGTGGTGGTGAGACTTCGCTGTAACCCAGACAAGAGCACTACGGGGGAGCTCTCAGTACCCAGGTCTTTCTTATCTACGTCTCTCTAATTTTCATGTGTTGCATCACAGTTTGTAACTGTTCTGTACTGTGGTCCAGCTTACTGAACAAATTGTGCCTTTGGCTATTTCAGTCAGTGCCCAGCTGGAACGTGTGATGGTTGCACCTTTCAATTCTTATGGGAGAGCTCAGGGGCTTGTCCTACATGCACAGAAAGAGACTACCATCAGATAGAGGGAGTCTGCAAGGGAGGAAATCAGGTGTGTTTGTGGACATATACTTGTCTATGAGTACTAGATTTTTTTTAAAGGCACGTTTAATGTGAATTAAAACAGACTGTTTACTGCAGCTTTCATTTGAAGTGGTTTATATTCACCTCAGATTTTAAAATTCTTATCCAATTTTACAGCCAGTCAAGCAACCAAACGGGTTATAATTCCACAACTGTTCATGCTAACAAGCCTAAAGGTTGTTAGCATCCAAAATATCCATGTATGTAGAAAAATCCCCCAAAGCTTAAAGTCAGCACTATAACAGTCTTTGTTTCACTTAAAATGCAGGTCGCTGGAATGAAGACAAACCTATTAAACACTTCAAATTTCTATTTACACTTACCAGTGTATGCTCTGTCCCATTCATATGTGTATATCCATCCTTAGGACTTGTTGTATGTGTGGAATGAACCAAAGCTGTGCATGGGTGGTGTGACCTTGCCTGCTAAGAAAACACAGGCCTGTGAGGGCATTGAGTTCTGGATCCAGCTTGGTGCAGGACTGGGAGCTTTCACTGCAGTTTTGCTCGTTTTCCTGACCTGCTATTTCTGGAAGAAGAACAAACGGTATCTTTAGCTTCTTGTTCTTTAACTTCCCACATCATTATTTAATTAAATTTTTTCCTCCTTTTTCCCCTTAACTCCCCTTAATAGTCTCCCCTTCTCCATTTCTGACCTTCTTCCTCATCAATGCTGTAAGATTTTAGCTTTGCATGTTTTGTTTTTCTCCTTTTTTCTTTCCTTAACTTTGTCTCTTCTTCTCCATTATTACCGAATCCCATCTCTTGCCATTCTCTCTGTCACATCACAGTATTTATGTGGAGATTCTTCTTCTTCTTCTTGTAAATTTCTGCAGTATTGATTCTGTCACTTGTCTCTGTGCAAGGTTGGAGTATAAGTACTCCCGGCTGGTGATGTCTGCTAATAAGGAATGTGAAATGCCAGTGGCTGACAGCTGTGCTGTGATGGAGGGAGAGAATGAGGCAGACATGGAGGATGAAGTTGTATACACAAAACCTTCCCTATTTGGAAAACTCAAAGCCATAGCATCCAAGGTGAGAGACACAGTATCACTATACTTTTACATATACTTTTAAAACCACATACTGTTGCCATATAATTCTCTTTTCATTTTCATTTTAGAGAAATGGAGATAACTATGAAAATGTGCAGCTAAACTCGGCTCATTCCAAAACACTGGTGTGGAGCTAGAGTGGAAGTACAGTGAAGGGGGCTGAGGGAAGAAATCAGACCCTCAAGAGACTTTTCCCACTTTGTGACCCCTAGCTAACCACCCCCTTTATAAGCTTTGATACCTGGAACACCAACTGTTTGTATGTGCACACACATATAGACACAACATCAGAGCCATGTTCAGACGAGTCACACTAACCTGGTGGCCTTAAAGCTTGGTACGATGGAGCTGTCCAGTTAAAGACTGTGAAGCAGGTGTGTGACTGACACTTCCTGATAATTGTCTGATTCTAATTTATTTCAGGAAAAAATTGATAGAAGAGCTCAGGGTAAGACAAAGACCTATTTAAGATGTCCTGTTTTGCAATTTTTCTCTCTTCAGTTTGTGTATCGTCCAATATTTCGTTGATGCCTGTGGTATAGTTCATCTTCAGGAAAGCTATGATTTGCCTTTCCGTATCCCACAGATGTTAACACAGATTGGTTTATTCTTTTCATGTACAATCATTATCTTCTCATGTTTTTGTTGTTTTTTTTATTTGAAATTATATAATGAGGAGAACTACTGATCAGTTGAAATTTGAATTTGCCATATTCTGTTTGGGTTGTGGTGTGGACTGTCCATGTACATCAAATAAATCATGATGTATTTATGTATAACCTGAATCAGTTTGATTATCTCATTTAAAAAGCTGCTGAGAAATTAAGCAATAACTACATGTGACTTGAGGTCAAGTCAAATGTATTTGTTCAATACTATTTAGACTCAAAGTACTTTTGCATGCTTTGCAGACTGAAAAGGGGAATACAAAGAGACATTTAAAACATCTGTAAACATATGTATATAAGCTTGCACAAACAGTCATTATTAAAATATGAAGAAATTTCACAGATGTCCAGTTATATACATCTGGTGCACTTGCTTCTATTTAAATGGGATCATCACCAAAAATTCAAGTTGTTTCTAATACAGCCTTAGTAAAAGCTACGTCAAATCGTCAGTAACACTATGGGGGGATCCATAAAAAATGGAACTGCCAAACAATAATGTAACTCATGAAGAAATATGCACTCATCAACTACTTTGTTAGGGGATCCTATTGACATGGTCAAGATGACCTGCTGAAGTTCAAACTGAGCATTAGAATACAGAAAAGAGATCTAAGTGACTTTGAATGTGGCGTGGTTGTTGGTACCTGACAGGCTGGTCTGGTTCACACACAACCATCCTCAAGGTTTACATTTCCCCACAGAGGCAGTGCTTTGTGGGGAAATGCCTTGTTGATGTAAGAGAAGAATGGCCAGACTACTTTGACCTGATAGGATAATGAGAGTAACTCAAATAACCACTTATTAAAACCAAGATATGTAGAAGAGCACCTCTGAATGCACAACATGTCACAGCTTAGAACAGATAAGCTGCAGTAGCAGAAGGCCACGTTGGATGTCGCTGTTTTCTTTATCATGACAGTGAGTTCAACATACTCATTTGGCCTCCACAGTTACCAGATCTCAATCCAATAGAGCACCTTTGAGATTTGTGCAATGCCAGATGCAGGAGATAGTGCTACATTGCAGTGGTGATGTGTTTCAAATAAGGTCATTTTGAATTTGATGGGAGCAACATATCTCCAAAAAACTTGGGACGTTAACAGCATCTCATAAATGTGAGCAAAGGAGACCATATGCTGGAATTTTGGGAGAGGTGATAATGGACTCACTAGCTGCTCACCAGTCCTGGGTCTTCTTTTTCGTATTTCTGGTTTTCTGGTGTGAGAAATATTTGACCCATGTTATCCTAAAAAAGAATTTCAAATTTAAAACGACCAAACCACAAATGGGGATTTCTATGTTTTCTTAGTCCAGTTTAAATGAGCCTTGACCCAGAGAAGACACCTGTTTCTGGATTATGTTTGCAGTGGTTTCTGGAAGTGTTCTCAAGCCCATGCAGCGATTTCCATTACAGAATCATATTTGTCTGTTAATGGAGAGCTACCTGATGGCCCAAAGATCACGAGCAATCAGTACTTATTTTTGGCCTTCTGCCTCGCTCAACAAGATTTCTCCAGATTCTCTGAATCTTTTGATGCACTGTAGATGAGGAGTTATTGAACATCTTACATTAAGGAAAATTATTCTGAAATTGTTCCACAATTTGTAGATGCAGATTAGTGAACCTCTGCCTAGCTAAGCTGCTTTTTTTTTTTTTTTTAACAAAAAATACAGAATCTGTTACTCACCTGTTGCACAATTAATTTTGCACAATTGCAAAATGTTCCTCCAGATGTTTCTTTTTAGTAATACTTACATTTCCAGCCTTTTGCTGTTGAAATGTGTGGCTGCTATCAATTTCAAACTAAGCAAATATTGTTCAGGAAATAGTTAAATGTCTCAGTTTAATGTTTATGAGATTTGCAAATGATTGCATTATGTTTTAATTAAATTTTACAAAGTGCCCAACTAGTCATCACAAAACAAGTTTACAAATAGGGCAGAACTTCATTCCCTGGTTTTGGTATTAGGTTGTTAGAGTGGAATGAATGGCATTCATCAATCAGAAGATTTATATCGTGGCCTGAAAGCATTCAGTATTTCCAAACCCCTCTGGCACTTGGCTTCAAAAGTAATATGATATCCTACCAACGGAGGGCACAATATTACCTTAAAATGATATATTACTTTTTAAAGTTACCATTGCACAAATCATCATGCTGGCTCAGAAGTGGCTACCTTTGACTTACTGATATACAAAAATCCCCCTCGCGGTTAGAAATAATACATTCGATGAGACAATTTTTTTCCCACTTTTTTCCTTAGCAACTCACCCAGGTCTTCAATGGCATTCACTATATCGTCCTGCAGAGGTCAGTCAAACATTAAGATTTTAAAAGGTAAACTCATGTCGTTTAATTTAACGTACTCTCTGATTTTTTTCCGGGTTTTTGCTTCCCTACAAACATAATTTTTCAGTACAAGTTTCTGAAAATTTACCTGTACACGATTCCCGAGTGTCTAATGCGGCTGGAAAACTCCTTGCTGTAAACCGCAACACACTAGGGTATGGTGGGCTTAAGTGTAATTACAGAAGCTAACCACTGGAGGGCGACCCCCACTAGTATACAAAAGAAGAGTCCAAATCCTGTTTTACAGAACAGATAACGATAATGTAATCTTGTAAAAAATAATAAAGTAAAATAAGATAAAATGAATAAAATATTAGAAGATTTTCATTTCAACAGTTTCACATGTCCCTGACTTTTCTGAAAGCAAAACAAAACAGCTTCTCTAACGTACGTTGTGTCAAACTACAAGCTACTGACTGCAGTGTAGAATGGAAAATTACCAAAAGACTGCTTCATCTTTATCTCTCTTTTTTTTTTATACACACTTTTAAAGTCTTACTTTCAGAGACTGAACCTTCACACTGCATTTACCAAAAACACTGGGCTCTCTGGTAGATGGTTTAACAAGAGTGCCTTCATTGGGGAACAGATGAGGCAGAGTGTTAGAGCCATCTTTCAACATTTGGCAACACACACGTTGAATAGAGCCCATGTGGATATGAAAGTGATGTTGAGAGGCTGTTAGTGTTGCTGGAGAGACGAATGTATCTGCACTTCGACACACATTTTAGCTGCATTTATTGATATTTTTCTGAGATGAACAGAGAGAAGGATGAGCGGACAAAACCAGCATTTTTTCCTTGTTGTTATTTTATTATGATGTCATCACAGCCTTATTATTGCACATACCATAAACACGGAACTATTGCTTTTGTGGTTGACCAGTTCCAGAGTCCCTTAAACCTCAGCTTCATTTTGCCTGCAGAGATCTCATCTTGTTTCAAAGAGGCCAAGGACACATTCTGCTATATAGCGGGGGCTATAGCACAGAGATCTTTGTGGAGCACACAGCAGTTGGCAGAGGCTGAATAGAGGAACAATGTTTATAATGGATGGCTGCTTGTAAAGGACATTCATGAGTAAAGCCAATTAAAGACGCTTCCCGAGTGAGTTACTTGGTGCATGACATGGTAAAACTCGGAAAGGTGAGGCATTTCAAAGTAAAGCGTTTCCTCTACGTCTCAGTTCCAACAGATTTTCCCATACACCCGTTAAACCCCTTTCAAACCTCCTTATGCCTCGACAGCATGCCTGCAATGGGCTCCCAGATCTAAATGCTTCAGTTCAAGTATGGCCTAGCAGCCTGCTGGTCTTGCTTAGGTGGTCTTGGCTGAGACCCACCATGTAGCAAGTTTCACACATCGAGTGGAGATGAGGTGGACAAATGTGGCAAGGGAAAGGTTGAAGGGGTGAGGCAGACTGTGAGAGACGGGGTCAAAAGAAGAGTGTGAGATTGTTGTCAGAGACTGGTCCCCGGACTAAATGAGTGGAGAACAGGGTTAAGTGCTCTATTTGTGCAACTATTAAAAGCTGGGAGTAGGGTACAGGGACTCGCAGAGCCAAATCTCATCAGTCACTGCCAATTTGAATCAGAACCAGCAACTCGTTTTTCTTTTCCTCCTTTTTCGGCAACTCCTCACCCCTCCTCTTCATGCGGACAAACAGACATTCCAGCAGCGGATGTGATGGTGGTTGTCCATAGCAACGTGCCATGCTGGGTGTATCTTGTGGGAGCAGGACCACTGAGTGAATGGCTAAGCCTTCTTCTAACAAAGACTGCGAATCTCTGAGATGCTTTGAGCTTCCATAGAAGCACTGTGACTTCTGGGCTGTGGGAGTGCTTTACATAATCCAGCAGCAGCTTCCCTCTGCTCTGCCACAGCGCTCTCTCCTGCTGCTCTCTGCACCTAACACACACGCCCCAATGTAGGTCGGCTCATCTTGGCGCATCCTCTGAAATTCTTTCAATCTATCATTCAGTGTGATAATCACAGGGTGCTCTTGGAGACAGGCAGCGCAAAGGTGTAGACCAGTCATGAGATGAATGTTCAACAGTTCTACCCACATCTGCTGTATGAAATTTGAGAGAATAGTTTGAAAATGCTCGACCGGAGGGGAGAAATGAGTGATTCCGATCACATATTTTGCTGGAAACATCAAATATAACAGTCACACTTTATTCTAGACAGCATATTATATGTAAACATTTAAGATCAATTTATTAATAATTTACTACCACCTTAAATGCAATAAATTATTGCATGAGTCACTTGTTTAAAAAGAAAATATGCTAAATTACTCTAATATTTAGATTTTCTCGCAACATTCATTTATTCCACCACCTCAGAACTGTCACCCAGCAGCGAGTCTGCAACATTTCCAGCTTGAAACAGACAGTTTGATGTGTGTGGATGTTTTGATAAATTTGATGTACTTTATGGATATGAGTTCTTCTCTAACATCCTTTTGTTAGCTGGGATCAGCCAGCAGCTGACATTGTGTGCTCTGCTTCCTTTCGTGAGCCTCTCTGGGACTGCCAAAGCCAGCTGCTCCTCTGTGCCTCTCAACATCAACACATTTAACACAGATATCTAAACTGCACACTTCAATAACTCAGTGAGTCAAAGACTCAATCTTAATGGTATATGAGCTCCTCTCCCCCTCCCTCATTTTATTGGAGATGCTATGCTGTAAAAATATATGGGTATATATATCAGAAATACCCTTTCCCTTTTAATAACAGACTGGGAAAGATATGGGTGGTAGGGAAAGCCATTTTAACCCAGGGATTCCTCCGAGTCGCCGTTTCAGTAATTCAGGTACACAATCAGTGGCAGAAGGCTCGCTAGGAAATAAAACTATCTGCATGTTCTCTATAGTTAGCCCACTTTTCCAGTCACCAAACAGGGATTTGCAGCTGGTAATGTAAAATTGATCTTTTACAACTTCTACCTGGAGAACTATCAAACATTACATTAAGGCACATAGCCATATTCAAAACATCACCACATACTGTATCTATGGGGCACAGAAACATCAGCTACCATTCCCCTCTAGCTGGAGAAATTCAGCATGTATTCATGAAAGCAGACCATTTTCCTCCATTAGCGTTTGAGTCATTTGAGTACATAAAGTTCATAATTACAGGGTAAGACACCAGTTTGCTTTTGCCGACACAACTATTGCTGCACTGTCTGTGTTGACAGTTTTGAGGCAGAAAAAAAAGGTGTTTGTTGTACTGTATCTTTTCAGCCCTGCTATTAGTTATTATTAGCAATCCATTACAGAAATCCTCCATAGAAACAGCAGTTTAAGAGTGGGAGTAAAATACTGTTGCTTTGGTGAACACATGTCTGGAACTATGGCCATTAAGATAAAGGGATTCCATGATTAGAAATAGAAAAATGAACATTTGTATCAAAAGCAAAACATACCTTCCCGCAAAAAACAACCACATTAGGTTCTTAAATAGATCTAGGATGCAAAGCACATCTATCAAGATGTGAACGGATGAATTCTCAAACTGAAAGTTGATGAATTTGAGAGATTTTTTTTATGCATGTCCATTCCAGCTGTTCTAACCAGTCCAGGTTATGCTTTAGTCCACATTCACTCTAGGGTTGTAAGACCATCAACATTGTGCTGTTTGAACCATCAGTAGCATAATATACAAATGTACAGATACACAATAGAAATACATACATAATTTGTTATTACAATGAGACCTACAAAAAAGCATGAGAATAAAAAGTCTGTGGGGTATTGCAGGTGAGGCAAGCAGAGCCACAAATGTGCATCCAGACTGAGGGACACAGCCCCTCCTACCATGAGTAAGCGCATGTCTATTTACACTGCATCATAACAAAGCTATCAAAAACAAAGGCTCCAAAAATTCCTCCTAAAAACTTTTTTTGTTCTTTTGTTTCTCTACATACAACAATTTTTGATTTCCATGTATATACATCCCTAGAAAATAATTTCCATATAGTTACACACTTTCTACATATGTGAAACGATACAGTTCTAGTCCACAAGGAAGGTGTCTGCTTGTTTGTGCGTGTATGTGCACATATGTGAATGTTTATCTGTGAGCGTTGTGTGTGTGTGTGAGGTGGGCAAAGAAGAGGATAATGTTCATCAACTGGCTAACAGTCGCAGGGGGCAGATTTGGAGAGTTGACTGGATGTGGTCACAGAGAGGAAGTAGTGGAGTCTACAATTTCTCTCCCATTGCACACAGTGGGAACATAGTGGGCGCTGACAGAAGCTAGAAAAGGAAAAAGGAACAAGGGGGTTAAAAGGGAAAATACAACTACACAGACAGAAAAAAGCATAGTTAAATATTCAATTTTGTTGGTGTCAAACTAGTAAAAGAAAAAAAAAATCTTTGTCATACAGAATGACAAGATACATAAATATTCATATTTTGCAGTAGAAATGACCCTGCAGCAATAAAAAAAACCCACATTTAACATATTTTACATTTTTACTAAGTCTTGAATTACTCACAGGAACTTACTGACATTAGGAGTTGTCAGGTGAAAACAATTCTCAGCTGAATAAGCCCTGTGGAAACACTCACCAACCGGGGTGATCTGGAAATAAGCTAATTGGTTTGGGTATCTACAATTCAAGGGAGTCTATAAATACAAGTTCTTTTAGTTTTAGTTTCCACTATCCAAAATACCATTAAGCAACGTGAGTTTACAGAAACTGTGGAAATCAAGACAGCATCTGAGAGAAAATGTTCAGATAAAACTGCAGGTCTGCTGGGCAGGAAGTCTAATCAAAACCACCCACTACAAAACAGTTGCTGGAAGCTTTAGCTAAAATAGGCGTGGTGGTGCGCTGTTCCACTGTGCAGCACTAATGCACAAACTGGGTCCCTACATCAAAGAGTCATCAGGAATAAAACATTACCTATGACCTCATCACTAAAATCAGTGTCTGATGTTTGCAGAGCAACATCTGGATAGGTCAGAGATGAAGCTTTTTTGGCCACAATCACCAGGGATTTTTCACCAGGGGGAAAAAGAAGCACTATTTCATGAAAACATGCCAATGGCTGCCAACTGTTAAGTAAGTAAGGAGGTTGGGAATATTATAAATAGCAATAGACAGGAAAATATTGGACTTTTTGTTGAGTACAGAATGTTGCGCATATAACCAAATGACCTACCATGAGATGCATATGAGGTGGCAGCCCCGCTGACACTGAAGCGATTAAGGTTAAGCCTATGGCTGGTTACATTCTTTTGGGGCTGAAACATGATGATGTGGACCTTGGGGGCAAACATGCAACCCAGCACCACAAAGCCACTCAAGCTGACTGAGATACACATGGTAGTAGTCTGAACCTGCAGAGGAAACAGAAGAAGACAGTAATTAGTAGCCAGGTTAGCACAAGACCTATCAGTTGCCCATCCATCCATGCATCCATCGATCTAGCTATCAGCCACACTGTGAGCAGTTTGCAAGTCTATCACTGTCACATGGAGTAAATCGTTTTTGCTAACATTTGCAGCTGAGACTTGCCAGTTATCCTAACATGCATGCTTTTGCACTGTTTCAGTTGCTATTACAAGCTAATTTAATGATAACAATCTATAATAATGAAAATACTTCAAAGGCACATTTGAGTGCTTATGACAAAGTGCTTTGAATAGAATTAGAAATGAAAGCAAATGCTGCTAAAGACACTAAAGAAATGGATCCCTGTGTCTGCACACGCTGCAGATAATCATGCATGTAAAGTGAGAGTCTTTGTTAGCATACTTTGTTAGCTTATAACACTTACTAGAATCTATCAATAAAAGACTTAATCAACAGAGACCACAGTGGCCAAACTGAAGTCTCTCACTGGAGGGAAGCTTTAATTTTATTCTCTGTGAAATCAATGCCAAGTAAGTACACTCTTATTCTCTCTTGATTCCTGATCTCCAGCATGCAGCAGTGCGCACTATAAGTTGCTGTATCCCGCCATAATTGTTATCATAAGTGTTACAGATGTTTGAATAACAGCAATTCCCAGTGAGATCACAGTACATTTGAGCATATTAGCAATAAACCCTTCAACGTCTCCTCTGAGTATGTATGTACATACTTATGTGAGTGGGCGGGTATGCATATTGGCGATGTTTTTCCCATATCTGTCTAATCTTACAGTAACATTACGTCAAAAAATACATATTTAGAGGGGTGGAGAGGAGAGATAGAGAGAGTATGAGAGTGAGCGAAAGATGGTCATTTATTTGACATTTTACGGGGATCAAATGAGCAGCCCTGGCATCAGCACTCTATCAGCACTCCTCTCTTGCGCCCTTTGATACAACGTGTGCATTTGTGGAGTGTGTATATAAGGTGTGTGTGTGTATGCCTAAGATTTGTATGGCTCAGGTGAACATTCACTCCCATTTGCTGTTAAATCTGAACATGTGTCAGCAGTTTGACAGAGCTCGTCAAGTGTCACTCCCAGTACTGCACAGCTGGGACATTTGCCAATAGGATTAGGAATTGTTTAAGTTGTGACTACACCTATGTGATTCCTGCTTTGTTAGCTGTGACTCTTTAAAAAAATCATGTTGAGAAGATAAAAACTGCTCACATAACCGCATTACATACTTGAAACACCAAATTGAGTCAGTTGCCATAGACTCCCATGGTAAAACGCTCATCTTTATCACAGAAATAAAAAAAACTTTTAAGGTGGAACATGAAACAGCTTTCTACTCTAACTGAGCACTCAAAGCTCTTTATACAACATATAACATCAAAATGTCTACATATAACTTTTGCAGTCTATGGGAAAAAAACAGTAAATATGAAACTGCCAATGGTTAATTTAGCACAAACAGCCCAGAGTATTTAATTCAGCTTTTTATTTGGACCATAAGCATACCATCACGAGTGTGATATCAGTTG
Source organism: Oreochromis aureus (assembly GCF_013358895.1). Lineage (NCBI taxonomy): Eukaryota > Metazoa > Chordata > Actinopteri > Cichliformes > Cichlidae > Oreochromis > Oreochromis aureus. Next base: position 10,342,171 of record NC_052948.1, on the reverse strand, counting down.
TGCTGCAGCTAGATAGTTTTTAAGGTTAGGCTTGCATCTTGTTGGGCTAGAGTCAGTTCAGTGTCCTCCTTAAATACAGAAACACGCACTCGTGCATGCATGTGTATGTTCAAAACCATACCCTGTAGTCACTGGATGTAACATAGAAGATAGGAAGAAAGGCCAGCCAAATTATACAGGTGGTGTACATGGTGAATCCAATAAATTTGGCCTCATTGAAGTTCTCAGGGCACTTCCTGGTCTTAAAGGCATACCTAGAGGAGAAGAGAATCACTTTTTTAAGTTGACAAAATACTTTTTCATTTCAGCAGTTCCTGATTTGATGTGCTGTAGAACATAAACTACTTTATATTTTATATAGTGCCTTTTGGGTAATAATCAATGTCTGTGAGTTTAGCTGTGACACACTTACACAGTACACAAGATGACCAGGAGCACATCATATCCCAGTGACAGCAGCATGCTGGAGTCACGTACATTACACTTCAAGATGACGGTCTGTCGTCGCTCCGGCAATGTAAACCGACGCGTGCCGGGGACTTCCAGCAGCAGCCATACTGACACCATTACTAACTGGACAGAGATTAGACTCAGACAGATGAACACCTGGAAAAAAAAGGGAAAAGAGGAAGTAAGGTCATCGAGATCTACTGTTTGTCTATCTATCCATCCATCTGACTGATGCAGATGGATAGACATGATGCTGCAATCACTCACCTGAGAGGATGGGCTAATGAAGCGTGGCCTCACGGCTCCCGCTCCGTCTTTCACACCATTGAAAATCCTGGCGATTCTGTTGGTTTTGGTGAGAAGGGCGGAGTAGCAGACAGCAAATGATGTGCCCAGGCCAAGGCGGCGCAGGGCACAGATGGCAGGAGAGGGTTTGGCCAAAAAGAGGAAAGTCATGGCGTAGGACATGAAGACTCCTAAGAGGAGGATATAACACAGTTCTCTACCTGATGCTTTCACCAGTGGTGTGTTGTTGTGTCTGATGAACACCCAAATCACCAGGCCGGTGCACATGAATCTGGGGACAGGGAGGAAGTTGCAGCCAGACAGACAATCAGTGTCATGAAGTCACTGCTTATATGCTGTCACACACATAAAGCATGGCTATAAATATCAAAATTTACTTAAACAATCAACAAAATATTCTGATATCAGTATATGCTCATGTCATTGTCTGTGCATAGCTATGAAAAATTTCTGTATCTGTTTGACGCTGAGCCTAGGCTGACCATATGCTAAGTTCTTCCCCACTTACTTATTGTTGTGAGCTACTTCTGTCCAGTTTTCTGTGTTTGCAACAGCGATTCGTAGATTTTCAAAATCCCTGTCACTTACCCTACACATGCAATGGTAATTGGGCCAATAGCCCAGGCATCTTCCCACATAATATAGTCCTCGGGAAGGTCATAACAGGATGTCAGGTCGTCAGTGGGCCACTGGCCAGGAGCGCAAGGCGAGCAGGTAAACTCATCAGCCAGGTATTCATGAGGCTCACAGGCTGTACAAATCCAGCAGCAGTACTCACCTGGGAAACAGGAATACGAACAGTTTGTGGCAGATTTTCCAAAGGTGCTGCTACCTTGACTGTCACTACAACAAAGACGAAATTAATGAAATTCACCGTCCTACCTGCCTGCATTTTCTTCATCTCATTGCGCTCACAGGGGTCGCTGCACTGCGACGTGGGCACTACTTCTCTGGGCCAGCGAATTAAATCACTGCTCAGAATTAAACTCTCTGCCCATTCACCTACTGGCACGTAACCATAACGATCGCCAGAGTGCTGGTAGCTGAAGATGTTGTATCGGCCCATGCCATCCCCCTGGGTGTCAAACTTCACTACTGTCTCGCTGCCTGAAGGAGAAAATGGGGCTGAAGAGAGAACACAGAGACAAAGAGTGGAAAAAAGGCGATAAACCCAGTGGGAAAGGAGATCAAAGCTTAACAATCACAAACAATCACCTTATTGAGGTCTCATTGATGTCTTTTAAAAGCAGCAGTGAAGAGAGGGACAATAAGCAATGGTCAGTAAGCCTTAGGAGTCCAAAACAGATAGTGAAAGGCACTACAAAAGTGTTTTCATTACTGAAGACCAGCCAGTCACAAAAGTGTTTTCTAAGAGGCTATAAATGCCCAGTATGCTTGGTGATGTGTGTGTCACTGGCCTCCCACCTGTCCATAAGGTCACCTAGGGACAAAATTGCTGTCCTAAAATCAGATCTGACAAAGTTTATTACCAGATGCATCATTAACAAGCTGCCCATAAAGCCATATAGGCATGGAAGCAGAGAATTGAATCCCTTGGTAATGCTATAGCTACCCACACAATGATAGATTTAGCCTCTGGGTCTCTTCTGTGAGTGAGGTACACTGCTGAAACTGCCAAATTGGTTTGTATACATGTTGTTATGAAAGGATTACCATCTACCCTGAGGATGTGGGAACAGAAGAGATTGTAAAATTGGCAGGATGTGCGGTCACCATTAAAAAAACAAATAGAAAAGGGCTATGGACTGGGAAAACAGTAAGTTATTGATGCTTTGCAGGCAGCGCCGGACCTGACAGTGCTGAAACTTGGTTGTTTTGACACAGACAAAGTGTATGCCACTCCTACGGTGCCATCGCTGTCCTTTACAGCAGAGCAGTCAGCTCTGTATTGCTGACACACAGGCTTGCGTGTTATACGGTGGTGCCTTGTCGAAAGATGATGTGACTAGAGAAATCACAGTGTATGCTGGGTTTATAAAGCACCGTTCTTCAATTTGTAACAAGGCTCTCGGTCCTCACCGTGCAGCATGCTTTGATGATGCTATGCCGCCTTCCTCATATCTCTTTGTCTTTGGGTAACTGAATAAATCGTGGGCCAAATTCATTCTCCATACATACAGCCTGGGATCAGTAGAGTGAATCAGGATACAGATTGCGAATAAGCTGTTGGGCTGAAAAGTTTGCATGTGTGTACGGGTAAGGATGTGCACACAAGATTGAAGCTCGATTAGGTTTTGCTTTACAGTTTGATGGCTAAGGTATTGCTCTGAGCGCTGTGGGAGGCAGTGCTGACAGAACCAAAGCTCTGACCCTGCTGTTAGCTGTGTGTGTGTGCGAATGTGTACGTATGTGCACGCAGCACTGACAGGGGCTAAAGCTGTGCTATTGTTGTGATAGTTCAGTGTGCTCAGAAAAGAATGGCGTGTCAGATGGCAGCAGAGGGGGTTAGGGTTTATGAAATCCATAAATCACAGAGACAGCACAACTCTCTATCTTTCTCCTCTCTCATCTCCCTCTGTCACAGGAAATTCTAACTGTCAAGTCTTCTTTGGATTTTGCAGCTAAATGTTTAGGTGACAGCTAAATGAAAATGATTTCAATAAGAAGGTGCTGATAATATCTTGAGATAAAGGAGATATATGAATCCATTATGCTGCACGTCGCCAGATAATAAAGTCTGCTAATATCAGCAAGCAATAAGGCAAGCTGGGCCCTCCTCCTTTTAAACACCCATACACACTGACAGAACACGTTGCCAATGGCTAATTATCATAACTGCACCTTATTAGGACCTTAGATATGTGCTGAGGCCTAATTAGCTGCATGTGGTAATTACGTGTAATACAGACAAAAGAGATAAGAGTATTGGCCTACAGAGCCATTTGAAGGTGCTGTTTTTGTCCTTGACATCCCGCTAACACATCGCATTCAGGCAGCAATAGACTCAGAGGACTGGTGATTCCTCCTTATTTCCAACATCAGTGACCTCGCTGACATGACAGAATGGCTTATCAAGAAAGTGGATGAGGGTGCAAGTTAGAGCTACCGAAGGCCACCAAGACTCAACTGACTGCAGAGAGCGGAGACATGCAGCTCAGGTTATTGACTGATGGACAAAATTCTCTCTCTTCATCACTGTCCTGGATTGAACTAAAAAAAAAACTAAAACTAAAACAACAACAACAAAAGGTTTTTGTTTTGACAGGACTAAGCATCTATGGCCATAGACTCACTGAATCAAACTTCTGAGCATGCTGAAATTTTGAGACTGGCCATTTAAATAGTAGCTAAAACGATTAATAAATATTTGTCAGTCCACATCTGCAGTCTGTTTTGTTGAATTTTTTTGGAAATATATTTAGGATTTCCTGATTTCCCAAATAGTTACAATTATCTCTCTCTCTATATATACTGATCATGTAATTCACTTGCTGGGCCCACGTCCTCATTTGAGGTTTGACAGCATTTTAGTAGATAAAGGTGAATGGCTTGGACATGAATTGAGCCGTGGTTTGGGGAAGGCCTCGAAGGGGACTGGTGGCGGCTCCTGGGCCTGGCAGATCCCCATGCACTAAATAGAAGTGAAAAAATTAAAGAATTGAAAAGGGTAGGTACGGTGGGGCGCGTAAACGAGAACAAATAGCTTGTAGAACTGGGGGAACATATATAGATGAGAACCGGAAGGAGCGTGTTTGGAGGCGTAGTCCTGAGCTTGAAATTCAGATACTATCTCCAATTACAGCAAGTTAGGGCACCACAAATGTGCTTTTACTATCAACAGGTTAGCCATATTATACCAACTAATAGTGGCCATGTCCTTTAAATATAGTCTTGGTAAACATCAACACATGCAACTCTAACGTCAGCGATACTCATCGAGATCTGTTTATCTTATGAAGATGCACGTATTAAATTCAGTTGCACTGATGGACCGAACAGGGAACCAGTCTCTGCCCAGTCTGGTGATGGGCCATATGTCCAATTATGAGCCGGTCTGTTTCATGCATGCGCAACACATGCTACACGCACAGCGGGGCAAGCAAATAGTGCACACTCATAACCACACATTAACATATTGTTAGCATGGAAGCTCTTCAGAGCGCAGTCATCCCTTTGTCTTCAAAGTTTGCCAAAGTAAACCATGTGTGGACAAGTACGAAAACATTTGTAACAACAAACCTAATCAGGCACTTAAATTACCCTCACCCAGCTGAATACAAACATTTTAAGCCACCAAAGTGGCTAAAGCTAAAGCTATCCAGTGCACAGAGTCAGCCACACGCCTGCAGCCTCTAAATGAGCCTCGGTATGAGCAACAGATCAAAGCACTTATGAGGAAAATTATGGAGACAAATGAAAAAGTGGTTGATGTCCTGTTATCTGTTAAAGTTATAAACACACTGGAAAATGATTCAAACACCTTAAATTAACATTGTTGTATGAGTCTGTTACACCCAAATGCCAGCTGAAGATGGGTGTACAGCAACTCATTTTCAGTTAATTATTTGTATCTCTTTCGGGTAGTAGAGCACTTATTTTTCAGTTATTTAATTCAGACAAGGTCCTGTAAGTTACTGCAGTTTTGGGGGAAGTGTAAAGTTTAATTTGATCATTTCTGTATAATTTATTTTATTATAAAATAATATTTTGCAATGAAAAAATGTAATTTTTATTTGCTGTCAGTTATTGTTCTTAGAAAGAAAATCAGAACTGGGAAAATCAGCATAGGCAAGTCACATTTAGGAAAAAAATCAGAATTGACAAAGAAAACTGAAATCTCTAATATCAAATAAAGTTAGACTCATTTAACCAGCTGGAAACCACAACAAAACCTCAGCCTCTTTATAGTAAAGCTGAAGCACTGTGACAAGTCTTTGTGTTCAAGTCTGCAAACATGCAAATGATCTTTTTTGACCTGCAGTGTTTATGAAACAGTGCTGCTTATAAAATGCTTTTTAAAAGCCTGTTCATATCATTTCCTATGTGCACAAAAGCCTGTTTAACCTTCTTAAAAAAATAGGGTATTGGGGTATCCCGTTAGATGACATCTGATTTATTTGGACAGTGTGAAAGTGTGACTCTGAAAAGTTAAAGGGATTTAGATTTCCCAACCCTGAACTGTAACACACTAAGTTACTGTGATTCATCTTCATGAGAATATGAATCTTTGTATGAGATTTCATGGCAAATCACTTAATAGTTGTTGAGATATTGCACTTAGGACCAAACTGTACACTCACAGACAGGCTGACAGACTGACACTGCCATTTGCTAGTGTGGTTGTAACCATAAGTGAGCAGTGTGGCTAAAAGGAACTTGATCTATCAGCTACTTTTCTACAACATGTTTCTGTTACATCAGAGCAACATGCTGAACAATAAACTGACGGAATGATTTGTAGCGATGCTTCCTAACGGCGGCTCTTAGGTTTCCATGTGTAACGGATCTTTTAACGCAACCTAATGCAGTGTTATAGGTGATTCTGTGTCACCTCATCCACACTCCAGGTGACTTTTCATGCCTGTGAAGTGTCATCAGCAAACAAAAGACCAAGCCTCACTCGCTGACATCCCGCAATACTGTCAGCCAATTCATGTTTCATGTGGTACACTACAAGTGCACTAGAAACTGTGGCTCACAGGTTGGGCGAAACATAGAGCATGCTTTGTCCCGACCAAATCTAAATATACAACTATCTTACCGCATCGGCAACAAACTCGTTGATTTTTGTAATTGCACTTGATTAGACAGCTGGGAGAAATTAAAATTAAACAGAAAAAATACAAAAAAAGAGGGAAAAAAAGAAAAAGCAAATCAACTTAAGCAAGACAAACTGTAGTTATAAGGCAGGCTAACCAGAACCCTAATTTTTGTGAAACACTTAGCATTCCCACTAACTTGAGAAACACCTTATTATTCTAGCTTAATTAGAAGCATGGTGAAAACAGGCTTTTCATTCAGAAGCTGAGAAATTAATTATGTTCTCGGCCATGTCGGGCTAAAGCAAAGCCCAAGGGGGATTGTGGGTATTAAAGACAGGGGGAGAGAGCGAGAGGAGGCAAAGGCGGCTTGGGATGAATAAATAGGAATAAGTCATCTAAAAGCGGTGAAAGTGAAGTGTACAGATTCATGTGGAGAGGGTAAATCTTTTTTTTGTTTTTGCTTACGTGACTTCACACATACAAGCACTCATATCCCCTCAGTACATACGGATATGTATGCAGGTATTCACTCACATGTCACAAATTCACACACAGAGGGAGCACATTAGTTATATTTGTTCTCCCTGTGGATTTGGTCCTAGGGGATGGAGGCGCTGACTGGGTCACAGAACAACAGGCCACAGGGGAACAGAGGACAGATAGCGTAGAGAAAAGGGAGTCTAGAGTAAGGGACAGAAATGTATAGGAGGTAAAATGTAGCGGAAGAGAGCTGAGGCTTGACTGAAAGAAAGGTGGTGAGATAGAGGAGACAAAAGAAAGAAATGGCAAGAGAAAAACAGAAGGTGCTGGGATGGAGGATGAGCCAAGAGACAAGATAAGGGCAAAGAAAGGAGGGAAGTGACAAGCGAGTAGAGGGAGAAGAATACAAGAGAAAGAGAAAGGAGATAGCAAAAGTGAAAAGCAAGAAACTGATGTCATGGTAGCTGAGATACAGGTGGATGGAAAGGAGAGCCTTTAGAGAGAGGAATCAACAGAGAATAGGTGAAGGCTGGATGGACAGATGAGCAAAGTGAGGGAGAGGAGTGGAGAAGCAGACTGGCGCAGAGAGGCAGTGGAGGCAGGAGAGCAACCTTGTGAAGTCTGAGTGGGATGTGCTGTTTTTGAATGTAGGAGAGAGTAGGACACTTTCCGGGTGAGAAAAAGAAAGGGGACAAGCATCTAGAAAAGACGGAGTGATGAGGTGGGAGTGAAAGAGTGACGGAAAGACAGACAGCGACAAAGACAGAGAGACAGGAAAAGAGACTGAGGGAAAAACGAGGGAGAGAAAATGAGTGAAGGTTGTTCTCTAGCATCTAAACGTTGCAGCAAGCTCAATATGGCCCTGAAGGCACACCGCCTCTGCTAACACAGACATATCACACACACACACACACACACATAGAGAGAAAGAGAGAAGGGGGAATATCACATCTATCACCACTATTTGAACAGAAGACTGCATGCATGTGTGTATATACTGATCTGTTTGCTGCAGATCGGGGAGGTGGGTGGGTGGGAGTTGAATGATGGCTTTGAGAAGTGTGTGGGTTGGGGGTGTCTGCAATTTCATGCTGGTAGAAAAACAAGCATTTCAAGCCACCTCATTGTAAAAAAGACTGTTAGGAAGGTGTTTATGTGCCTCTTGTGTGTATGTATGTCTACGTTTTGCGTATGAAGCATGTTGTGAGGCCTCATAAAAATGCATAAAAAACGCCTCTGTGTCTGTTACTAGTTGGTAAGGAGCAGTTCCCATGATCTAGCGGATCACTTCAACAATTGGCAATAGTGTCGGCTTCATTACCATAGCAACTAGCAAGACGAGATTAGATGAAGAGAGCCGCATATGAAAACACTGCTTTTAACACAGCATAGTGCATTAGGGCACCACATACAATGTCAGTAAAAGCTAATAAAACAACAGTCTTATTACATTTAAGAACACAGTCCTATGGGACAGTGGGAAGCTATAAGGAAGCTCCGATTTTGATGCAATGCAAAGACTGTGCAATAAACCTGCATGTGTGTATAAGAGAAGGCGAAAGGAGGGAGACAGAGAGCACTGAAGAGCGTTGGTTTTCCGTCTGCTACAGTTCAGACTGAGAGCACTGCGGATGGTGATGCTGCAGTATTCATACCCCACATTCAACCTCAACTCACCTCAGCTTCTTCCTTACATACTGTAGTCGGAAGGATGTATATGTACAGCAGAGAGCGAGAGTGAGTCATTCTGGGCGAACCAATACCTCAAAACAAACACTGCCGCAAGTTCCCAGTTTAACTGTACCGTCTTCCACGTAGTTTGAGCTCTTATCAGCACAGTTTCTCTGAATGGATTTTTACCAATACAGCTGCTTGTCATTCTGTCAGCACTGTCACTGTAAAAGGACTCGGGTTGTTTGTATTTGCTGTTCTTTCTTACCAGCTGAAGAATAAAAACATGCAATTCGCAGACATACATCAGTTAGAGGGAGTGTATTATCAGACATAGAGATGTAGGAAAGTCACAGAGGGATTCACACCTTCTCTCTCATCTGCTGTCCTCTGCTTTTCCCTGCTTTTCTCTCCTCTGCCCCAAAACCCACTCCAGAGCATTTGTCAGCTTCCCGTGTGTGTAAATCTGCATATCTTTCCCATCTCTCACTGTATGTACTCTATAATGGAGTGGGATCATCGGTGCAAAGTGGAGGATGCAACTGCAATTGCTTTGACTGTTTCTTCACTCTCTATCTTATACTCGCTCTTCTTCTCAGACAGAAATGCTCCACTTTGATTTGTAGCAGAAATGAAGATGGGGAATTTCAAAGAGAATTCTCTTCTTCTGCTGACGCATGCCGTCCCACTCCGGAATTGCCTCGGTGCTCACTTGTTCTCTCCCTCCTTCTTTCCCTATCTCTTTTTCTGTCTTACGCTCTCTTACCTTACCCCAAACTCTCTTTTCTCATTTTAGTCTGCCTGTCACTCTTATCTGTAAGCTCCCTCCCCCCCTCCCCTCATAGGTGATGCCATTTTCTCATCCTCCATCCATCCTTGCTGCTCTCTCTCCCCAGCGTCCCATGGCAAATCTGCCGTGTTAGTGTTGTTTGTCTGGCTGTTTTGATGTCTGCTCCTGGTCACGGTTGGTGGAGGAATAAGCACCTCTAAACCTGTGTCAGTCCCTGAGACACAGCAGTTTATTTATAACGCTTCCTTTGTACGCCATCTGTCAGTCAAGCCAATCCTCTGTCTCTTCACTCCCAACTCTACAGAGACTGACAGACAGACAGGCAGCCTGCTATAGGAGCTATTATAACACACACAATCTCATTAGTGCAAGAGAGAAGAATATGGCTGACGGATTAACTGAAGCTCTCATTCCTCAAAGCAACTTTCAAGTGTCGTATCAATTACGCATGGGTAATAGGTGTCAATGGCAAGCTGGCTCTGACAATACATAGCAATTAAGTGGATTTGTTTCAGTACTTTTTATGTTCGCGGCTGTTTTGGCTGAGGAGAAGGACAACATCCCTGTATTGTTTCACAGAGGATTGTTAACTAGGGACTGAAAATTCCCATCGATGTCCTGCTGTCTTTCCACCAGCTTCCTCTCCAACATTTACTTCTTATTCTTCATAAAACCTCAACACCTTATCGCTCTTCATTCTGTTTGCCGTGCTATAGCTCTCTTACCTGCAAAGCTGACATTAAGGATGTAATCCCTGTAGAGTCTGCGCCCATCCAAGGCCTTCATGCTGTCACACAGCTTGGTGGTGTTAAAGCACAAGCTACGTTGCATGTTATGTAGGGCGTAAGCCATTGCATACACGGCATTCACCACAAACATGATCTTGGACTCGGGTTCAAAGTTATTCTTGTCCATCGCCAAGTCCTTGTCACATGGTGGGGGAGGTGTCTCTCCCAAGCCCACTCCGCCTCCTCCCCCAAAAGAGCACTGAAACCGCTGCTCCCAGAACTCCTTGAACCAGGGATTACGATGATTTTTGACAGGGTTCAGACTAAGGAAGTAGCGGTTGAATTCTGGTATGGGATTGGCTGCCAATTCAAGCGTGATGGCTCCTTCAGCTGTGACCTCATTTCCCTTGACAATGCTTTCCTGCGCACCCCAGCCGTCGCTGGCCACCCATATGAAGGAGGTGTTGAGCCTGGCAGCAGCTGCCAGCAGCTCTCTGGCATCGTCACTTCGCAGGAAAAGAACAGCCACGCGGGCGTTTGGCTTCTGGAGGAGCTGACGGATCACAGCTTCATAGGACTTCTTTGCATTAGACCGTCCCACCTGGACAAAGAGGAGACATGCTGCAATTTAATGAGAGACATACTGTACATGCTCCTCCTGCTTATGTTCCCTATTCGTAATTATTTATCACATAAATCATAGGCGGAAACGTGACAAAAAAAGATATATCTCACAGTCTCATACCAACATGCATTTCTGTAGCAAATTAGATGAAAAATGTGACTGTGAAAGCACCCGGAATGAGTTCTTGGAGATAAGCTTTCATTTTCTGGTTCACGACTGATAACACCAGTGTGATATTAAACCCTATTTGGTGTAGGACGAGATAAAACGTAAAGACAAACTTTTATAAGCGGACAAATTTAGCACTTTGCTTATTGTTGCTGGTGCAGCCGTAGGCCATACATCAGGGTGACATTCCACATGGAAGTTTTGGCTTTGTTTGTTTTGTTTAGCTTTTCTTTCTGTTTGCTCCTTATAGCCATGTCGATTTGACAACAGAAATGTGCAAATGAATTCTTTTTCCTACCTTCTCTGAAGTGGCAATACAGATGTTTCTCATGCGTGCCTCTTGTTCAAAAGCCTCGATACCAGTTTCCCCGTAATCACCCTCGGATGCGACGGTGGACACATAGGTCCAGTTGAAGAACCGCAGGATCTCAGCCATGGCTTTGGCCTGGTAGAAATCAGGGGGCACAGTGCGGGCAAAGTAATCGTACCGCGTCTTGTCACTGAGTTTGGCACTCGTTGAAGCGTAGCTTATCTGAGGGATCTGGAAGAGCCTGAGAAGATTGGCAACCTGAGGGAACACATAAATCAGGTGGAATAATTCTGAGCCTGCTGTTGTAAAATTAAGCTATCGCAACTGCTTTAAAATTAGAATCTTGACATTGATTGATATCTTTTTTTTTTTTTGTTGGATTTTCATAGCCCATGCTATGCCCATGATGAAATATATTTTAATATTTTAACTTTAATATTTTGCTGCAGATAACACTGTAAAGTTATTGAGAAGAACCAGGGATAAATGAGCAAAAGGAGATTTCCCATAATTTTTTATAAATTATATTTTTAATGTTATGTATCCAGAGCTGAATTAGAATTGACTGATTATACTCTTATGGATCAGTGTGAATACAATCTAATAACTCTGAATTTTATTAAAATATTTTCTATGAACTTGATGATTTTTTTTCAGGTGATAGTATAAAAAGTATTTTCTTTAGGAATGATTTGACACTTAGACTGAACGTAGTCAATGTCTGAAAGGTAGAGTAAAAAAATTAAGAGCTAAAACATGTAAAACTTAACATTTATAGTAACTTTTATTATTTTCTGTCATGAATATATATATGTGAAAAAAAATCTAGGCAGCACAATCCCATTATTCCAGAACTTGTAGAACCACCTCTAGCACTAATAACGTGAAGTAATCATTTTCTGTTTGACTTCATCAGTCTCTCACACTGTTGTGGAGGAACTCTGGCAAACCTCTTTACAAAGGTGCTTCAGTTCACTGAGGTTTGTGGGCATTCATTCATGCACAGCTCTCTTGAGGTCCCACCAAAGCAATCAGGTTGCAGTTTCAACTTTGACTGGGCCAACGCAGCACATTGATTCTTTTCTTTCAGTCATTCTGTTGTGGATTTGCTGCTGTAGTTGGACTCAATGTCCTGTTGCACGACCCAGTTTCAGTCAAGCTGTCAGTCAGATGGCCTCAAATTTGTCTTTTGAGTATTCTAGTATACAGAGGACCTCATGTTCTACTCAGTGACTATGAGGTGTCCAGGTCCTGTGGCTGTAAAAAAAAAGCCCAAATCATCACTCCTCCACCACCGTGCTTGACAGTTGGTATGAGGATCTTATGCTGATGTGCTGTGTTTGTTATTTCCAGATGTAATTTAGCAAACCTCAGCTGTGTTGCCATATTCATTTTAGAAAGAAAAGGCATAGATTACAGATGTGGTTACATTTGCTGGTACTCAGTTAATCAGGTGTATTTGATAAGCACCACTAGGCTGCTACTTACACGTTTAATTCGTATGGAAGCAGAACTTCCACAGGAAGTTGTGTTTCGCTTTTCACAGGACAAACAGCGGATAAAATGAAGGGCTGTACCAAGGCTTGGCAGAAGAAAGGGAATGGTAAAGTTAAAACAAAGTGGAACTAAAAAGGAACATAATAGGCAAGTTCCCTTTAGGGTTGAAATATATAGAAACAATAGCATCAGTTTGAAACTGCTAAAGCTTCTTGCTCTTAGTTATTTAAAGTTGGTGTAAGTGTTTATCTGTTGCAAGTGATCTTTAACCTTTGACTGCAAGGCAATTAATCAAATATTTTTAATAAAAGCTGAGAAAAGAATTTTTTTTCCATAAGGAAAATGGCAACATCTACTGAAGATCTCTGCTTGTAGAAGTTACTTCTTGCGTAACATGAAGATAAAAGAAAACACAGCAAGTACGTATGCACATGGTGAATCATTTATTAGTGACGGGTGTCTGATCTCTAGTAGCGTCTATATCGCATTCCCTTTTACTATTGATTGGGCTATGGTCATGTTCTGTTTATTGCAGTTTCAATCACAGGTGTCACACAAACAGTAGAGATACGACTGGAAGACATCCTCGCGCTCACGAAGACATGTAAACATACACAATCAAACATGCACAGGCACCCACAAATAAACACAAACTACACAGCCATTCTGTTCCCGCCTCAGTTTAATCCTTTTAGAGCGCATCAGTCTGTGCTTTTCTATATTTCATTCATAGCTCAGCTGATGAGCTGTTTTGACAACATGTCAGAATCTCATTAGACTAATAATGCAGAAGATTAGAGCACACGCTCAAATACATACACCGATGTGCGACGGAACAGGCCGACACTTACGCCAACACCTGCGCTGACATACACTAGCACGCACACACACGCACTGATGGCTGCTTATAGTTCTTCAGGCAGGTTTTATGGGTTTAAGATGGCACTTGACTTAAATGTCACGGAAGGTCATGCTGCAAAATGTAACCGCATTGCTCCATTACCTGCCACTGAACAATGACCAGCTACCTAAGAGGGCTGTGTGTAGGGACACGGAGAGTTTACTGTGTTAGCGAAAGCTGCCTTCTTCCCTTGTGAGAGAGAGAGGGAAGGGAGAAATGCATAGGAATGGGCTGAATGTGGATATGGAAAGAAATGAAAGTAAAGGACAGAAAAATGGTGCAGAGGAGGGGTTCTGTGCGTTTTCTCCTTGGAATGCAAGTCACACACATGCACACACAGAGACACACACACATGCGCATGCAGAGACATATACAGAGACATGAATGAGTAGAGGGGAGGAATCATGCTCGCTAAGTAAATGCCTTCAAGGCACTGGAGTTTAGTTGTGCATGGTTAAACATAAAATAATTCCCTATTACTTCATTTGGAAGCCACAGACAGACTGGCCAAGTACAAAGGCATGAAGGAGTAGCTGGATTAGCTTCACTGGCATTAGATCACAAAACAGCACACAGTTCAGGTCTTGTAAACACGGTTGCTGTTTAGATAAAAACCCCCCAAAACAAAACGATAAAAAAACCCCAGCAACAAAGGCCAACAAAAATGAGCCGCAAGAAAACAAAGCATAATTATGTCTGATGAAGGACAAGAGGCAGTGCAGATGTGTTAACAATGGCTGCCCCAGGAAGGAGGAGGAGGAAAAGAAGGGGGCTGAGGTCAGCATACACTGAGATCTCCCCAAATAGCCGGGAGGGATGCCTCAGAATGCATATAAATATGGAGGGGAAAAAAAGGGAAGCAGGAAGTTATGAGAAGTGAGCGAGCAAAGATTTTGAGGAGAGAAAAAAAGCAATATATAAAATGGAAGAGAGAGAAAAAGACAGGGCAGGGTGAGAAAGAGAAGACAGAGAGACAGTTTCAGAGATTAGGGATTTAAGGACTGATAGGAGGAGGCTTTTGTGCAGTCACAGAGGAGTAAGGGAGAAGGAGGTTTTATGCTAAACTATGCAAATTACATAGTTCTATGACAAGAGCTACAAGGGCTGGGAAAACACACAAGAGCGCACCGATGGAGCTTGATTCTAAGAAATAGACATACACATACATACACAGTCACATAAATATGAAAACAGCAGAAACGGAAAATGTCACTTTAACCCTTGGTCATGGGAGAATAAGCAAAAAGTTAATGAGAAAGTTAAAAGTAGATGATCACAGTGATTGTTGTTTGTATAACTACTTCTGTACTTTTGTTACCTGTATAGAGACGCTGCTAAAGGATCCTCCTATGACTCCTGCGATTGCAAGCGGGCTGTCGTCCTGCAAAGCATATGATCCATCGGGACAGATGAACTCTGTGTCGTCCACCTTGGTGAGTGAGGCTCTTACGAACTCCAGAGCCTGGGCAACACAGAATTATTTTTGCTGTAATGAATGTGCTACATAAATAAAAGTTGAATACTTTGAGGTTATTTTTTAATGCTAAGTTTCTCTCTTTTTGAATGGACAATAAAAATCTATTGCTTCACACATGAGGTTGATTCATTTCAGTACAGGGTCCAAATTGTAAATTAACTCATACAAGACCAAGGCAGATTATACTGTATTTAAACTGCTGTGGAAAACAAGCTATAAATCCACAACCTGTTTAGAGAAACCAGATGTCAACAATTCAAGGTTTATGCAATCAGTCACAGAGCTCATTGCGTAAGATCACTAGATGCATCATACCTAAATAGCTCAGCAATAAGAAGATTTTTTTTGAAGATAACAATCCTTGAGGGGAAAGTGCCATCCTTTCTTTTTATCTGGCTCATTTCCCCCATCGAAAATAGCTTCAATCTATCTTTCTCATCACGGATTTGCTGTTATCATTCGAGGCAATATCCTTTTTCCTTTGTGAATAAAATAGAATTTTGAGGTATATTTACTTCACCTGAATATTACCTTTTAATGAGAGCCTATAGTTTTACTCAATTTAAAATGGAAACGTTGCACATTTAACTTCTGAGGCCACAAATTACTTAGATGAGCAACTTTTTAAAGACAAAATATAGCAAAAGTTCAAGTCGCCCAGGAGCACAAAACAACTAATTAGATTTTAACTGTGCTGTACCTAAAAAGTTAAATCAGCATTCACATGGATTATCCCGATATTTCACCAATGTGCTTTTGTGGGGATTTGATTACTTTCAGTGCTGTCATGTGTTTACTTTAAATGTCCTTTAAACTGAGTTTGACTTACATTTGTAAGATATGATTATGATGCGATCTGATTTTGTGGTAGTGAGACTAAATTTTAGGTGTGCAGGGAAACTACCATATGGCAGAAAATTAAATTTGTACACTGTCTAGATTCATCATCTCCCATTGATGCACAATGGCAATCTCCACCCACCTGTTCAAGTGCATAGGTATCTCTGGAGCAGGTATCAAGAATGTGGACCCCAAGGGAGACCCCTGGTAGCAAAGCTTTGTCCGTGTTGATTCTGTCTATGGCAAACAGCATGGCCTCCAGCCTCTGGATCCCTCTGTCCTCATTCACACGGCCACATTCCTCCATGCCAGCTCCTTTTTCATGCACTGGAAACAGGCCGCCGAGCACCAGGTCACCCTCGATGCGGATCTCCCGACGTGACTGAGGTGGGTCTGAGAGCAAAACGCCTTGACACATCATGACCAAAACAAGAAAGGGAATGCGGGCCACCATGTTGTGCTCAGGGAGGATTGTCAGAACGCAAGAACAGGCGTGACAGAGAGCGAGACGGAGGGAAGCGAAGGGCTAAGGGTTAAGGTTAGGGGTGAGGGGTTACGAGTGAAGTGGACAGTGCTCAGTGGGGTTGAGTCAGGCAGCGGCCGTGGATTCTTGGGTTGTTTTGTGGCCCATGAAACGGTCAGGGAGAACTGAACTGGACCACACCATCTGGGCATCAGTTCTGCTTGCAGAAGAAGGGAGAGGAGAAGAGAGGAGGAGAGAAGAGAGAAGGGAAGAAGAGTAGGATATAAGTTTGTCAGTCCACATGCCACAGGGCAAATCTAAAAGCTGAAATACTTTTTGTGGTACAGTGAAGTAGAAAGACAGCAAAGTAGACATTTTAGTGGAGTTTGGGGACACTGCTAACAAGGGCTCAGTCATTTCTGCTTTACAGGCAAAGCAAGGCCATGACTAACAGGGATATGGAATTGTTTGGAGATTTTACCCCACTCTTCTCCAACCTCCTCCTCCCTGACATCACCCGGTAAACTTTCTTATTGTAAGTGTGCACATGTGTGCGCGCGTATGTATGTGTGTGTGTGGTGTCTGCCCCTGGTTGTATCAGGATAAGCCAGCTTAGATGGCTGGTTGATACACGAGCCAAGTCTTCTCATGCCACAGATCAGAAAAGCTTCTCTAATCTCATCTCTGTTCCAACAATTCTCCGCTTGTCCATGAGTTTATACCCCTAAGTATATGTGTGCATGTGTGTGTGCGTGTGTGTGTTATCAGATTTATTGCTCCCCCTCTCCCTTGCATAATTACAGAGTGAGGGCTGAATGCATTTTACCATGAAAAAAGCTGTCTGACAACAATGAGGCCAACAACAGCTGATGCTACTTACTCATCTTACGACTCAATTAAAGCTGTGTTTTGACTGTTTTCTTCACTAATGTGCTCCACCTCAATTTTTTGTCAAAGTCAGCCTAAAATATATGAAATATATGAGCTAAATGTTAAAGATGTACTCTTCAGATTTTGCAGTTTACTTGTTTGGACAGCACAACTTAGAGTATAAAGGTAAGATTTATACAAGAGCTTCTGTAGCTCTGGAGGGGGTTGTGTCCTGTAAAAATGCTTTAGCTTTAGCAGAATCCATGCATTGCAAGCTGAAGTGCAGAGCTGTGGGCATTTGCAAGGGAAATATTCTGTTGAGGGTCATTAAGGTTAGTGTACTGAGATCAGTATTTGAATGAGTTAAGACAAGGCACCTTGATACATTATGTGTACTATTATTATTACAATGCATCACTATGGCCTTTGCATTTAGAACAGGTATCTCGTCATCTTAAATCTTAGTATATAATAATGTATGCCAAGTGTGCTGTAATAGAGCAAATCAGCTTTCCTACAGCCAGGCAATGTCTCTAGCTTTTTTTAGGGATAATCAGAATATTTGGAGGAACTCTTCGTTCCACAATAAAAAACACTGTTTATAACTCATCATCAATTTTTGCTAACCAACCTCCCTCGGGTGTGTGGGAAAGCAATTTTTTTCCAGCAAATGTCCAAAACAACATATTTTATGTTTCAAGATCAAGTGAAAAAGCTCATACAGTAGCCATAGTGATAGGAAAAACAGCAGGTGGTACTGACTTGGTGGATCAGCAAAACATTTACCACAGTTTGCAGTTAGTTAATAGTCAGTGTTGTTTCTTTTAACCACAACCAACCACATTAAGTTGCTGATAAATTGCTTTTGTTTCTAAATCTTTATGGCAGACGTTGTCACATGTCACCAGTACAAAATACTGTATCATATCAGAAGTATAGAGAACATTGAATACTATCAACACTGAAAGGCCTTTACAATTATTGGATGGATTTCCCTAGTGCTAGTAGTAATTAACTAGTGCTGCTACCTTTGAGGTTGACATTTTTGGAAAATGAATAGTCTGAACTAGCAGATTAATTGATATAAAATTTCACAATTTAATGTTCTTTTTTATTTTTTCCAGAGGAAGCACTATAATACCTTTGATTAGTATTTAATCTACTTAACAAATGTTCATATGACAAACACTCAAAAGTAACTTGTTTAGCATGGTATAGAACTCCTAAACATCAGCATGCTGGTTTTATAATAACAGCACACAGCCGTGCTGCTGGAGGAATCCAACAGGGTGGGAGGAGGTTGTGGGATGCTCTCACTCACTTGTTTTCATTTCATATGTCACTGCTATTTCACAAAACGAATGGCTGATTTCATGCCAACATCCAGTGCTCAAGGAAAAAGGGGACTGAACCTCACGTCTGAACCAGCTCTCAAAGGATACAAAGAGCCGTTGTATGTTGTTTTCTGTTCTGGGTTCTTTACTGACAGGTCAATGTCTGCTTATTTTAACTGGTCTTGTACTATGGCCTCCCACTTCTGAAACAGCTAAAGAAAAAGGAGCAGGTTATTCCACCTCTAAGATAATCCCCTGTGTGAGATGTTGCTGCAGAGGCACTGAATGATCTGTATGGAGCCATTAGCACACAGGAGATATTCTGACTTCTGTAACTTAAAATCTGTGCTACCAAAACTTTTTCTGCATTTCACCTGCATAACCAGAGGCAAAAACCTCACCTTACTTTGGGAAATCCAACTACCTGTCAGTGCTCTTGCTTCATGCCTACAAGCAGAAAGTGAAATGCTTGCAGCCGACTGTGAGGACAATACAGCCAAGGCCACATTAAAGCAGCATGGGCCCCAGGGCTACAATTTTTTCAAGGTTAGTGAAATGGTCAGTGACTATCTTAAATTCTTTGTGAATATCCATATTCCAGTAATACTCGTTCTTACCCAACAACAACATTTAATGCATGTGCAAATGTGTGTGTTTGTATGTGTGTGTGTGCTTATTTGCAAAGAATGTACCACTAATTTTAAATCAAGAAATAAGTAACATTACCAAATATCTAGGTCTATCAAAACCTAGTGTAGCTATCAACATCTGTGCCTCTCTCCCAGATGAGTTTAGCAATTTTTATACGAGCTTTGAAACTCACAACTTAGAGCCAGTGGCAGCACCCCAGAGCCCACCCAATGAGACTGGTCTACAGGTGACAGAGACGGATCTTAAAACTGTTCAAAGAATTAGGACTCATAGATTTGTTTGCATTCCCGCTATCCTCCACACATTATTTATTATATTATTTACATACTGTTCCAGGTGATGCTATATCATTTCCTTGCACGCTGCTTTAGTGTACCTTGAAATCAAAAATACATAAATTACATTTTTGTTTATTGATTACAGCTTTGCTTTCAATGCAATTTTCTGGGAAGCAGTTCCTAGACTGTGAGAATAGGTAAACCATTCTCATCTACAATGCATGCCTTAGGGCTGCTCTCTCAGTCCTCTAGAGTATAGTCTGTTTACACAGAACTGTGTTGCCAAATATGACAACAACAGAATCATAAAATTTGCAGATGACACCACAGAGATGAGACTAATAAGCAACAGTGGTGAGAGGCACTATAGAGAGCAAGTGGAAGACCTAACCATATGGCGCAAAGAGAAAAACCTCTCCCCAAATATCAATAAAACAAAAGAAATCATTTAGAAAGATCAAAGAAAATCATATTCTTATTTCCATCTGTTGGTCATCTCTTGTGGACAGTTTTAGATTTCTAGGTTTACACATCACAGAAACCCTCACATTGTTGCTCAACATTAACTGCATTCAATAAGGCACAGCAGAGATTGTATTCTGAGGGTTTCAATAATTTTGGCATGAGTACCAAAGTCTTGTGTACTTTTAACGCAGTGCCATCGGGAGTGTCTTGACAGGCTTATTCGTAGTGTGGTTTGGCAAACTGACAGCTCAGGATGGCTGCCTGAAAGAACCGCAAAGGCAGTAGCAAGAATGGTTTGGTCTAACTTCATAATGATTAAACCAAACAAGAAAAGACCCAAACTTTACCACCAGCAGTGCATTTTACATTTTTGTACTATCTTGCCCATTGTATATATAGCCTGTGTCCTTTGCCTTAAGGGAGTCAGGCCATAAAAATGTGATTGTATGACTAATTTGAATGAAAATAATGTTGAACTTGAACTTTATAACAGATTGAAATGATAATGTTTAGCTATCTCGCTACGATGCTATTTAGATGTCCCAGAATTCCAAGTTTCATCTGTAAGATGAATAGTTCTTATGCTACTGCCAAATATTTCGGCCAATCCTTAAACATCATGAACAAGAAACATGATTAATTCACAAACCAATTTTATTTAGACGATCAAACATACCCTGGGAGTGGGTATCGGTTTGTGTAGCGCCGTAGCATCCAAGCACAGTTGCTCCACTGCAGCCTTCTTTTCCCATGGATAACACGCATTCTACGGGCATTGCATTTAATAAGTGTTCAACTGTCAGACTGTCATGGCAGCAGGAACAGTAAAGGATTACAGCGAAGGTGTTTACAAAATGACGCTAGCAAATTTAGACCGTATTTAAATGATGGAGGTAGCTTCTTTCTAATATCCAGTCTCGGGGGATATTACAAATCTGTGCTAGTGACAGCGCCTGTATATTTGAGGTCCACTGGTTTATTGACTAATGTTAGTTAAGCAAGCAGTAACTGCTGTGTTATCATATGCTGGTGCATTCTGATAGGTTCTAACAGTATAGGCACATGGGAACAAGGTCACTGGAAATGTTAGCTGCTCTATTTATTAAGACCTAGCATGTGTAAGTTAGCAATAATGTACGCAAGAGTAGGCTAATGAGACAAAACTTGTCCTGCTTTTAGAAGGCTGGTCTAGCGGCTTGTGTTTTATTTCAGATATTTTTTTAACTTCATTTGAGAGGGGCTTGAATTAATATTTTGCATCAGAGCACTTTAATCTTCCCAAGACCTGTGTGAAAAAATACTACACAACAGTAAAAAGAAATTATGCTTACTTGCCTACTTACTTACTAACTAGCTAAATGCAAATTACTTTGAGGGGATAATCTGAGTGAGATATTTATGATGATTTATGGCTAAAACACCTAAAAAATACTTATGAAGTTATTTCAACAAACTTAGATCCTTGTGAAGAATCTTAAAAAGCATACATTGTCCCAGAATAAGCTGGCAGTTTATGATTTCATTGCATAATGCAAGTGTCACAGAAGGTAAGACCTCAAGAAGATTTTCCTGGAATTCTTCCACTGAACAAAAAGACCGATTTGTTCACTTAAAAATGTGTAAAGTGTTTAAAGTAACAGATAATTTGCTCATGAACCCATAAAAGTATCAACAGGATACAGGTTACAGGATTCTTGATGTGTTGGTAGCACAATTTGGAAATACAAGACTGTCAAAAAAACCTTAGATGCCTTAAATAAATTACACTCACCTGCTACTTTATTAGGTACACTGAATGAGGCGGTAGGTGCTATTATCAGGTTGGACGCCCTTTTGCCTTTAGAACTGTCCTAAGTCTTCTTGGCATAGATTCAACAAGGTGCTGGAAACATTTTTAGGTCCATATTGACATGACAGCTTTATGAAGTTGCAGTATATTTGTCAGCCACACATCAGTGATGCGAATCGCCTGCTCTACAGCATCCAAAGGTGCTCTGTTGGTTTGAGATCTGGTGACTGTAGAGGTCCTTTGAGTATCTCACTGTCTTGTTTAGGAAACCAGTCTGAGATGGTCTGGGCTTTGTCACATGGGAGGTTGTCCTGCTGGAAGCAGCCGTTAGGATAACACTGTGGTCATAAAGGTCATAATGAACATTGGTCGGCAACGATCAAGTGGACTGTGTCATTTAAATCAAGCTCAGTGGGTAGTAAAGGTCGCAAAGCGTGTCAAGACAATATTCCCTGCACCTTTACATTTGCAGGTGCAAATTATAGCCTCATATTCCTGTTGTTAGCTAACAGAAGTGGCACCCGGTGTGGTCTTTTGGTGCTGCTGGTTACCTAACAGCTCAGGGCAGTCTGGCCATTGTCCTCTGACCTCTGGTACAACAAGGAATTTTAAACCTAAGAACTGCTGCTTAATGGATATTTTCTCTTCTTCTGATAATTCTTTGTAAAGCCTGGAGATGCTTGAATGGAAGAATCCCAGTAAATCACTAGTTTTTGAAGTACTAAGACCATGTCTAGTTCAAAGACACTAAAATCACCTTTCTTCCCCATTTTAATACTTGGTTTGAACTTGTGGAGGTCCTCAAGATTTTAATACACTGGGTTGCTGCCATTGATTAATAAGCTATTTATGGTAACAAGCAGTGGGACAGGTGTACCTAATGCAGTGGCCATGAGTGTAGAGCATTTGTTTATTTGTTCAACTTATACACTCTCATCAGGCTGTTGTTTTGCTGACTTGTCAAAGTGCCAGACTGTATCGCTGATGTCTATTTTGTCCAGAGCAATTGTTTTGAAGGTATAATTAAAAGATATATAAGATCTAATGCTTTTTTTCTTCAAATGCAGTGAAATTCCCCATCAGTAAATGAACAAATACAAGCAAGCAAACAGAATTTTGTGTGCACACACACCTTGACCCCATCACCAGGATGTCTGATCTTAGCCAGAAATGTTGTCAACCCCAAGAAGCAATCCCTCTCTGTGTTGTTGAGTTTGCATTTGGCTACTAAAAAGTCACTCATAAGGCTCGAGTAAGACATAGCTCGCTTCTTTTAAATTCTGCCACTCGTGCCTCTCCTGCAATCCTCGGGAGAGATAAGACAGAAGCTGGAGGTTGACGTTGTGACTAGAAAAATCAATCTAGACCAAGGAGCAAGCTCATGGTAAAATTTCTCTTGATTGCTACTTTATCTGTGTGTGTTTATGTGCGTGTGTGTGCGCGCGCACATGTGTAAGAGAAAGCGAGAGAGTAAGTCTCCCCTCTTTAGTGGGCAGGTAGGAGGATGAAAGCTTCTCTTAGATGCAGGCAGCTCAAATTTTTCTTCAGGCGGCTGCCATACCTTTACTACTCTGCTCTGTAATATCACACACATACAGACGAACGCACACACCCAGACAAACACCCACCCACACACGTGCACACACACATGCACAAACACACACCTCTGCTTCTCTGAGGGGTTGACCTAAAAGCAGACTATTTCTATGTCTTAGCTTCCTTCTGCATCAACCAACAGAGATCTGAATGAGTGTCGTCAGGAAGCACGTAAAGGACACACAAAATCAGGTTACATGATACAAAATAAATGCTTACTGTAGGCAAGGCAGGAGTACTAATACATAATTTGAACTGTAAAATTTATATCATTTATGTGGGCATATATTATTTATATAACTGTGATGTTCCTGTCAAACTCTGACAGGAGATTACCTGACATGGAAATTTAATTCCACTTAATTTCTATATTTTGGAGGGACATGGGGGATGACATTGATGGTGTCAATGAAAGATTTATATCAATTCTCAAAGCCGTCACACATCCTTGATGTGTGTCTTTATTGGAGAAAAAAATAGATCCTCCTTGAATGATTTCCAGTATTCCCCTGAAAAAGCTGGAGTCCCTATAAATATAGCCTCCAAAAATTAAAATTGATAATAATACTACTAATAATAATAATAATGAGAAGAAGAAGAAGAAGAAGAAGAGTCAGAATATCATTATTAGTAATTATATTATTGAGTCTAAAAAAAAGAGAACACTGTCACGAGATTAGTTTTGAGGACAACACTGCAAGAAGGCTGCAGATGTGGCTATGTGTTTGTTTTGAGGGTGTCTTGGTGTAAGCGCATGCTTATGGATGTCTGTTGTTGAGTTTAAAATTGTATATTTATGGAGCTAGAACTATAAGAGTTCCTCCAATGCACTCCTTTGAGACCATGCTTTGCTATAATTGGCAGCTCTTGAGGTCAACTTCCCAGAAATGTGCCAAATAATATCTCCCAGCACTTTTACACTCTCTCATGGTGTCCGCTGAAATTGAATGTTTGCTTCATTATAACCTCTTGGAAAGTTCCCAAACCCAGCTTCCTTTCTCAAGAGCAACTGTGCAAGTGGAGCACACACTGTGTAACAGAAAATCTTTTTGTCCCTTTTTTCATTATTGAAAATGTTTCCAAGAAGGTTAAAGTACAGGACAAGAAGCCTTGGGTTTTTCATGCAGAGCAGTGACAGAGGCTGTATTAAAAATACTTATTTAAAATGCTCAGTAGTTTTGACCTCAGCTTGTTTTATTGGGGGGGGGGGGGCACGAAAACACAAACTGGTACTAATCTTTATAGAGAATGAAATAACTCTCACCACCACTACATCACAAAACACACCCTTTGCCACATTAGTGGTTAACAGCTTTTTTCCTTTCTTTCTTTTTTACTGCATGGTGCCGTTCTTTTGATTGATCTTTGGTCCTCGCTACTCTACAAGTTGAATAAACACTCTTACTAGGGAATGTAACATTTCTCCAAAGACACACTTTGACATTTGATGATTGACAATTATTGTAAAGTAAAAGTGAAATCCAATCAGTTGTACATCCAGTGTGCCCTTCGCCAGGATGGAATGTCATGAAATTGGCACATCGAAATGTGACGAAGACCGTTGATTAAATTTTTGTTTCTGAATGATTAAACCCCTAATTAGGCCCATGAAAGTGCACATCAAAATGCTGTCTGTCCCATCTGCTCCATATTTAAGCATGACCAAACAAAACAAACAAGCAAAAGTATCCTTTGCCACCAAACTAAGTCCAAGGTAACAAACTTGCCAAACTACTACCAACACACATTTTACTTGTTTATTCTTGAGAAATAAGATGCACCCGTACACTATTTAAAGCAAACATTTTTTTGGTTTGTTGTGGTTTGTTGCTATGTGCACTATGTGCTGTGACTTTAAGCAAGGGAGACAAGAAGTCTTTGCATCTGCCCAAACAAACAAACAAACAAAAATAAACAGGATATGTGCTCCCTGTAAAACCACAACCTCTTTTTTTACAGTTAATTCACAGACTGACATGCAGACATCTACCTTTGCATTACATAGGCACACATAGCTATTAACTGCCTTACCTGAATTGAAAAGGATGGGAGAAGACACCAGCTGGCACATAGCAACATCATCAATGAGCCCTATTAGAGAGAAATGGGGGAGATACATGAGGTGAGTAAAGAACAGGCAGAAAATAACAGCACTGTTAAAAAGAGAGAGCAGGAAGACTACTGACCCTTCTCCCTGGGAGCTATGATGCAGAGTAACATCTGACAGACAACCCTATTTCACCTCTGACCCTGCTCAAGTCAAACCACACTCCTCTTTTGCTTCTCATGTTACATCCTCTGGTTGCTCCAAAGCAGCTTCCCTGCATCCCTTCCTCCACCCCCCTCCTTTGCTGGTACTCCACTCTTCCCATTTATTTCCACCTCCCTTACACCCACCGCAGCCCTCACTCTCTCCCTAACAGGCAGGGCTGCTGTGGATGACACGTATCCAGCTGAGAGCAGCCATGCAGGGTCGATGGACCACGGTACGCTGAGAGGAGAGATAGCCCCACAACCTGTGTGTTTCCACTGACTGTGTGTGTGTGTGTATGTGCCTGTTTATCTGACTATTACAGATCTGACAGAACTGAAAGCTGCTCCAATGACATGAATCTCACAGTATGAGAAGACACTGTATGTATGTGTGTGTGTGAGTGAGGTCTTTCTTTCTTTCCTTTTTAAGAGAAAGAGAATGGATGTAGCATCAGAAGCTTTGCTGCTGTGTGCTGAACAACAGACCCCTTAGAAGACGCCGCACACTGTCAGAGCTTTATCAGTTAATTCATCAGTGGCTTTGTGTGTTTCAGCCTCCTTCCATCTCTTTCTCCTTTCTCATTCTTATCTTTTACAGCCAAGTAAGAACAGTGGTACTTACTACTGTTAAGTGAATGTGAATTCAAGGTGTATGAATTGTTAAAGTCGGGGTGCGGCGTAGCCTTTTCAAATTGTGTGAAAAGTGTACTTTTTATTTTCCCACTCACAAAACAATGACCTGCGTGTGTGTGTGTGTATGTGTGCGCGCGCGTACATATGAGTGTAGAACTGGTGTCCTAGACTTCTGACAGTGTAACGGGTGCAATGGGCTGTGACCATTAATTATTTACAAAGTGCGTTTTAGGCAGGAAAGACTGATGATCCATAAATAGGACAGAAACATCTCACAAAATACAACAACCAAACAACGAGCAAGACATGATGCACAACCCTCCAACCCTTTAGTATTAGCGCATAAATCTACATGGTTTTTAAAAAAAGTCTTATAAATAAGTTTAAATTAACTAAATTTTACCTGCATTTTATAGCTCTGCTTAGTATGCCATCTTTTATTACCATTTACCAGTTAAAATCAATAATCAGGTACTCAACTCGGCCTTCCTGTATTGATCAATCGGTATATTTCTGACCTCCATTAGGCTCCAAGGTTAAAGGTCGTATCATGTTAGACATGACATAGAAATGGACCTTAGAGATAACTTGAATTGCAAATATTAACCACACAGCCTCTGAACTCTGGTTTTTCATAATAGAATGCACAATCCTCCTTCTGTTACATACTCGGAAGTAAATTTATAATGAAAATAGGTTTAACCCGTATAGAGCACTTTAGAGCTACACAGGCTAGACTTTGCTCTCATGTGCAGTGGGTACTCCAAAAGGATCCTCCACTAAAAGAGCTTTTAACCTTCGAGCACCACAAAAAGTCTGCAGTGGGAGTGCTTAGCGCTCTGTTTTTTGTAAGTTGCGGTACAGCGAGACCTCCAAAATGGTTTGAACTTAACCATGAAAATGCATTAAGTGACAGAAATTGTATTAATAGTTTTAATTTCATTTCAACTCCGCTTCGCTCGAGTCTCGTGTCAAGTTACAATGTTAAACAAGGTGTTCAAACATATAAAATATGCACATTTCTCTATGTTTTTTCTCTGTTTTATCACTGTAACTCCAATATGTTTGAGTTTTTGATAGCTGATTGCAAAGAAAGAGCAACGTCACCCAACATCTGAGAAACTTTTACATTTAATTGACAAAAATAAAACAAAAAGAATTGAGAAATTATTCTACATTGTGTTGAAAATCGATTAATATTTTATCCTTTCCCACTAAGTTTCAATCAGATGTCTCTGTATGTGTGCATTCCCTGGGTTTTGTGATCTCCAGCACGTCTGACTGCATGATTTAAACATTAAAGAATGTCTGTTCAACCTAAAAACAGAAAAGGGTGGGGAAATGTGTGAAAGCATCCATCAGACCTGCAGTTTATCACTATAAAAGGCAGTGGACCTGTCAGAAGTAGAATTACTCCTCAGTGGATTGCATCTATCAACTTAACTGTCATGTAATGACCCTGTGAGACATCATGACGCATCAGTCTAACTCACCATGGCACAGATCTTGTGGTACCCTACTTAATTCATGTTCACACAGCTTGCCACTCTGTCGTCAGCATGGTCGATACATGAGGTGCACAGAGCTTTAATAGACAGGTAGAGAGTAATGGAGTGTTGACCACAGTATAAGCTATCTGAGGCTGTTAGAAGAGCACATTTAATTGAGTTGGACAGAGACAAAAGCCTTTCAGATAGGAGCAAATGTTGGTTGGCTTTGCTTGATTTCGGTTAGGTGGTTATGTGCAAAAACCAATTACCGCCGACATTCCTCACTAATTATTAGAATTTAAATGATGTACTAAGTTTATGATTTGCCCTCCCACATTAGCCCTGGAATCCTCATCATTGTAATTGTAAAATTCATTGTTCCCACATCAGCACAAAAAGTTCAGTCGACTGAATTTAAACAGGAACTCTTTATTTAACTATATTAAAAAGCTCCGTTTCGTCTTTCAGACCTGTGAATATTATATTAATTTTTATGTTTTAAAGCAAGGGAGGATTTTATTTTTACTTTTTTACTATGAGTGACTATCAATATCAAACAACACAAACCCCCCCCCCCCCCAAAATGCATACCCACTCAAAGAGTATATGCACAAATGTATATAAATAAGACCTGCAGGGAGAATTTTTAAGTACTTAGTGCAACATTAAGTGTATTGGGTCATATGTGAGAAATTACAAAAGCTCAAAAACAAGCTGACTTGTAGGCAACAACCATAAAGCATATGCACACAGACCACTTTAGGTACACCTTGCTCCTTGTGGTCTTGGATCCCCTTTGGCCTGCAAAACTGCCTTAATTTGGTGCTTGAAACATTCCTCGCAGATTTTCTCCCAGCAGAGATCAAGACTCATCATATCAGGCAACATTTTTTATTTAATTTTGGTGCACCTATGCAAATTAAAGTCTCAGTTCTTAGCTGACAGGAGCGGTATCCAGCGAAGTCTTCTGCTGCTGTAGCTCATCTGCTTTAAGGATCGATACGTTGTGTGGTCAGAGACGCATTTCTGTGTAGTTGGTTTCAGCTAGAGGTTATATGAGTTGCTGTTGCTGTCCTATCACCTCAGCATAGTCTGGCCATTCTCCTCTGACCTCTAGCATCAACGAGGCATTTTCATCATGAGAACTGCTGCTCACTGGATAGTCTTTCTTTTCTTTGTAAACCCTAGAGATGGTTATGTGGGAAAATCCCAGTAGATCAGCATTTTCTGAAATACTCAGATCTGGCACCGACAACCATGCCTCATTCAACTCACTTAACTCACTTTTCTTTCCCATGCTGACGCTTGGTTTGAACTTCATTATGTCATCTTGACTAAGCCCGCATGCCTAAATGCTTTGCATTGCTGCCATGTTATTGCCTGATTGGACACTGTATCTGCATTCATGGGTGGCTGAAGAGGTGTACCTAATGAAGTGGCTGTCACTGTTGTAATACTAGTTTTCAGTTGTTGTGCTTTGCAGAAGACATTTATGCAATATATTTAAAATTAAATCTAAATTCACAATTGTCCAAACTACAGTTTCAACTTATGGCACTATGCTGCACCTACTATTATTTATTGATTACTTCACAATGACATTCACAGCTCTCATGCAGTTCCCAGGTGTGTGCCAGATGCCCGCACAGCAGTGAGCAAGGAAACGCTGAGTGGTCGGATAGAGAGAGTTTGACTTGTGCAATATGGGTGAATACTGTACGAACAATGTAGTTACTATACCTGATGCAACAGGGGAGGAAAGGTTACTATGACTGTAATGTGACCAAGACCTGAGAAAGAGACGCTTTACAGTACTGGACGATTCTGTGTGTGACTGGAAGTTTTGCCTGGTTATGACATACAAATGAAAGCAGAACTACTCGGTATTTCACGCAGTAGTCATTTACCTATCCCAGTTGATAAAACACTGCTGACCAGTGACATGAGATAAAGAAGAAAACTGACACTGTGTGTGCTCCTCACAGGTTTAATTAAAACAGTGATAAAGCCATTAGCTGAATGCCCTCCATTTTAAATCACATATTCACAGACAGAAGTAATAAAAAACTCAGTTGCATGCCACTATCACACTACCAAAGGGAATATAAAACACTAACATTTACATACATAATGACTCGTACTGCTGTTTTTCCATTTTCAAATTGCCCATTCCAAACACTAACCCAGTTCTGGATCTTCATCTGGTTATTATGCTGTGTATTATCAGCTATCAGTTAAAACAACCTTTAATTGGCATCAGATGAAAAAGGTTGTAATCCAGCAATAAAACATCTGGAAATGTCATGACATCTGCACCATGTAACTTTTGTTTTGTATCGATAGCTGCTACTGCATGACCAGGAAGCAACCCCTCACTATGCATTTCACACATTCTCTCACACACACAGTTTCCCTGCTCAAGATCATAATTTATTAACAAGTCTGATCTCTCTCTGAGACACACCATCACAGCTGTACATCCCACTGCCCTTTCGCTCACTGCCTCATCCCCTGAGCATATGTATGCATGCGTGCATGTAGTGAAAAAGGGATGTCAGTGAACAGACATAGCAATGTGCACGCAGTGTATACACGTGCATGCTGGTAAGTGTGTGCGCAGCTCAGTGTATGCTGTGACTGTAGTTAATGATGAGAGGTGAGCTGTGGGAAGCAGCAGTGATTTCCAAACACTTCCCTGTTTCCTCACTGGAGCATAACAGTGAAAGGATCATGTTGAGCACAGCAACAGTGTTTCTATAAAAAAAAAAAAGATAAAACCTTCAAAGAAAGAACTTCAGGAGGCCTTCGAGAACGGATGAAGGACCTATTTTTTGTGTTAATGACTACTCCCTACATGGAATCACTAAAAACGGCAATTATCCACAAAATGAAACCATTTAACAAAAAAACAAAAACAAAACCCCAAAATGATACATGCTAGAAAACCAGAATCTTTATACAAATATGCCAGTGTAACTTTTTCTCTGTGATGCTTTCTCCTGCTTTCTGGGATTCCTTAATTTAGGTCACTCTTATAAACATTATGTCCCATCATTTTTATTTGTCAATAACCGTCTTACAGCCAAAAAATATGCCAAATAAACATTTTGTGAAATTTAGACATGCTGCCTTTTGGAAGTCAGTGTAGGAATGATATTCAAATTATCAGTCCTTGGTACAGCCAAACTCTTAAATATCATGTTTAAAAAAACCAACAAGACAATCAAGTAGGTGAGCCCAGACACCGATGTGGCAAGTTAGCAATGTGCAGAATTAAAGTGGGGAAACTGGAGATCTATTCATTTGGAATAAACTTCCATGTGTTTTTTTGTTTGTTTGTTTCTGCGATGAAGCTGCCATGAAAGTGATAGTGCTGTCTTATTATGATGGTACAGTACATAAAGCTGAATGCAAATATGGCTTCATGGAATGATACCTTCTTTAACAAAATATTGGGCTGTTGGGGAGCAGCAAGTTATTGCATTTAATTACTTCAATAGACACTCGCTTATTCTTTTAATGAGTGGCAATGCCACTGGTCATAAATTCATCCCATAGAGACAAATAACCATTCATACCTATAGCAATTTAGAGGCAGCTGTTAACCTACATGTCCATGCAGGATAACACACATGGAGCAGACTGACGCAAGCAGAAACAGAACATAGTTCATGTCCATATTTGTTCATCAAAGTGGTTCATTTGTTCTTTGCATGAAACAAGTCACTGTCATTTTGATCGACCTACCTGTCCGCTTACTGTGTTAGACTCGTCTTGGCTTTACACTGAGATTCCATGTTTTCATCCCCTCATCTTCAGTGTTGATGAACACAAGAAACCAGAAAGAGAAAGAACAGAACAAAAGAGGAAAAGTCATGATTCCACATCAGCGTAACAATTGTGAAAATACAGTCTCGTGTGATGTTAATTTCATTTATGCCTTGTAGGTATGAGACTGCCTACAAAGACTTCAAGTCATGAAGAAAATAAATTCAGCACCAAGGACAGCGACATAAAAAAGCACTCTGCTGTCCTCAGAAACACCTGGGCATCAAAAGTATGGAGACACTGTTGACCAGTTTAAATGAATATTGCCATAAAATAGGAGCAAAAGCTGGTAATTCACTGTCAGTGTCATCTTTTTCTATGCTTCAGTTTTAGTGACCTATGCTTCATCAAACATTTTAACATGAAAATATCCTTTTAAAAAGTGTAACATACAAACGAGATTTTTAACATATGCACAAACGATTAAATAAAAAAAATTATTCAAAATTATTTATACTCCAGTTAGTCACACTTAATCCTCTTCACTGGAGCTACACACA
This sequence comes from Oreochromis aureus, assembly GCF_013358895.1. Classification (NCBI taxonomy): domain Eukaryota; kingdom Metazoa; phylum Chordata; class Actinopteri; order Cichliformes; family Cichlidae; genus Oreochromis; species Oreochromis aureus. The sequence continues at coordinate 10,310,055 of NC_052948.1, read as the reverse complement.
CATCTCAGCAATATTTCAAATGATAATTATATAATGTGATTGTTTCAAATAGTTCTAAATCATGCAAAAATATTTGTATATTTTCCTCCTTGTCTATTAAATTTTGCTCAGTTTTGATAGTTCTTTAAATGTTCTCATCCTTTTATACTCTGTAAAATTATGTTACGCTTTTAACTGGCTAGGACATTAGTCACATAGATAAATAAAGAAATAAATAACACTACATGGAATATCCATATTGCTTTCTAAAATCCCACAGTCCCAAAGCCACTGCTTAACAGATGTTCTGTTCAATATGTACTGTATGCCTTGATAAGATTTAGTAAAATACCAACATCCCAAATTCAAGCTTTCCTGATGCCTGTGTTATGGTTCCAGTATATTCTCGTCAGATGAAATACAAATACTTCATCCAAAATAATTCAAATGTCCTGAAATCACCTCCTATTAGAGGTTTCTGTAAAAAAAAAAAAAAAGTTTGTTCCTTGTTAGCAGTGGGTGACTTTTAATTGAATATAACAAAAATATATAATGTCTTAAAAAACACTCTTGCAGCAAAATTCCCCTTTTCCTCTCTCCTTTTTTTCTCAGCAGTTAATGTACATCCTGCCATTGGTAACATATAGTCACCAACTTATGATTAAACACACCTCCGTCTCAGCTGTCACGCACAATCCTGTCAAGCTGTTGAGCAGGTGCATTTCAGGATGTTAGAGCTCCCCACAGCACGTATGGCTATAGCTGCAGAAAAGAGGTCATGATATAGGTGGCGTTCTAAAAATTTCTATGGGTACTTTGTTATATTTCTTTTACACAAGTTGCTTTTGGATTTAACTGCTATTAACTGCCACTGTGCCCCATGAATAATAAAACTTTTTAAATGTCCTATAAAAGCTCAAAGAACTGACTACAACATAAATTCTCATCATAATCTCTCATTTATGGCTCTAGAAAAAGGACTTTGGCTAATACGCCTGATTTATAAGAAAAATATATAAACTAATAAAGTCAACTTGTCATCGCATGACAGAAAACATCATCCCATAATATGTAGTGGTCAGCATTTCTTCTAAAGTCAGAATCTATGTTACAACACAAGCATGCACATACACACACTGTGAACTGCTCTACAGCAGCTAATGATGAGGTTCTGTAGTACGTCCAGTTCAGTTAGGTGTAGTGTGTGGAATATACATGACCATTTCTACATATATAGTACATACAAACAAATCAAAATCACAATCAGAAGCTTGTAAGCACATTTGATAACAAAATACATCCATTCAGCAGGAGAAATTTTCAGCTGCCTTACCCACAGATTAACATCTCCTGACACAGAAGAACGCACATAAATACATTTACACATAAGCATGTAAACATAAGTTAAAGTCTTAACATGTCACTACATCCCCACCTATAGTTGTCATCCTCGCACGCACATGCAGAGAGAGTTATTGATGTGCGAACTCTCTGTACAATTGTGAAATTAAACTTAGTTATGCAACAAGTTTCACAAAGAATTTACACTCAGAGATGTTGCTTTATATCAATAAGGACATCTCATCTCAGCCTAGTTAATCAAATATTACATTTTTACAATATACATAAAAATCCATAGTCATAGAAACATGAATATTTTATATTCATATATATTATTCTGAAAAAGCATGTAGCTGTCATTTTACACAAGCAATGATAACATGTTCACGTGGAGGAAATACACTCGTATCTAATTGAGCAACAAAGTTAATTTAAAAATTCTCATTGCTCTTCATTTAGTAACCTTATCATTTGGATATTGCATTTCTAATACAGTTAAAAAACACAGTATACGATTATCACAAATAGACATTTGATCATGGTTTGGTAAAATTCTATATATTCATCTAGTAGTTCCCACTTCAATACTGTAACTCCATTATAACATAAACATTATTTTATCCTTATCTACTGCATATCATTTTAGTAAAATATGACAATTTTGGTTAAAATTGATTAAGAGTAACCAAAAGTCTTTCACTGACTAATCAACACATTGATGCATGCTTCAGCATGGGTGGTGTGGGGCAGGAATGATATCTTTTCTGAAGTGTGTCCAAAATGCACCTGAATGGGTACACCAGTAAGAATTAAACACGAAAAATACACACACCTAAAATGCATTGTTTTTGTTTTTATGTTTATTTTTAAAAGACAGCACATTATAGACCCCTAATATATTAAAGCTAATTACAACCTCTCTCTTGGGGCTTATAAAAACGCACCTGCTCTACATGAATTCGGACACGGGCCATGATTTTTCACTGTTTATAAAACTGTAATTTGCAGTTGTTTTTCTAGTAGAGCGCAGAAGATTAAAAAGAAATGGCCAGTAATAACATGTGGGTTTGGCTATATGAATCAATATGTTTATCCAGTTATCCACTAAGTTGTTTTACCCCTCTGCTTGTTAGTGAGAAATATAAGATTGCTAGTTAAAGCCAGTATAGCTCATAGACAGCAACTAATGTGGACATTCCCATTTTGTTGGTTCTACCTTTAGTGCAGGTCCACTTGCCTTTCCTCTAGCGCAAGGTGTGAAGTGGATCCTTAGATGCAAACGGAAAGTAACACTGATAAACAATAACCAGATCCAGATATCGGATCCACCTGTATGCCTCTTTTCAAAGACTACCCGCCCATCCTTCCCTGGGAAGCCTAAAGCCGAGGGACATGCCTCAGTGCGGTTTGTCTGAACCCAAATAACTTCTCCGCGCGGAGTGAAATACGCAACTGCAGATAGTCTTTGTTTCACCTTCTGTATCTTTATCGTGCATCTGCTGCAGAGATTAGCAACCATTTTTCCCCCGCTGACACAACCCACAGTTACTGAACGTGACTGAAAGGAAACAACAAGCACGTTTATGCAGTACAACTGGCTTTTTAAATCCTGCGCAAAGTTCAAAGCAAATTGCTCCCTACAGTAGGATTGGCTGACGCGCGCTTGAACGCTCCCGGACTGTCAATTCTTTCACTGCACTCTGACAACCACTGCCTACCAGTCAGGAATGTGTGAGATTTGACCTACCTTGACGGCTTCGATCCTTGAAAGGTTGCGCACAAATCTCAAGCTGCTGGAAGTTTGACTTAGTCTACTCCTGATCCCTCGGAGGAGTCGCACTGAGAGAGAGGATGGGCGCCACTGCTCTGCGCGCCAGCTCCGTGGCTGTGTGTGTGTGTGTGTGTGTGCCCGTGAGCGCGCGTGCACGAGAGAAGAGAGAGTAAGTGAGAGAGGGAGAGAGAGAGAGAGAGAGAGAGTGAAACAACAGACGAGCAGAGCTGAAGCCCCTTGCCAAAGGATGCTTCAGTCTCCTAGCAACAACAATCGATCTGGCAAGGAGACATTTTTATTGGATAAAAAGAAAACTTAGCCACTCACCCCCCCCTTTAGCACATGTTTACCACTCAGAACAACAACTCCAGCTTCAGTGAGTGAAGACAGAGAGTGAGAGAGTGAGAAGAGAGGTGTGTGTGTGTGTGCTGCTCCAAAATAGATGTTTTATGTGTGTAAAGGTGCAGAGTGACACAGAATTTGTTCGCATTCATCTGTCCTTGTAGCCCGGCTCAAAACACATAAGCAGTGGTGTATCGATAAAAATCCTTACCCCTTTTTTAAATTTTATGCAGACTCTATTAATGTTTAAAACACATTATTACAGTCAATTTTGTCAGCATGAAGAACAGCACTAAACATGCAGCCCATGCTTCAGATAGCTCAGGCATATTAGAAGAGAAGGGCATCCAACCCTGGAGATGTGACTAGAAGTTTACATCATGCGTCACACTAACAGGATGCATGATATTTTTCACAAGTTAGGTGTCAGTCTCTCTTACCTGTGTATTTCCCATCAGGAGAACAACAGAAGGTGGCATTCAGTAGTGTGTGCGTAGGTATAGGTGTGTGTTTATGTGTACACACGTACGCATCTGAGTATCTGTACTAGTACAATTATGCATATGGAGTCATTAGAATGCAAGTATGCAAGTGTGCAGCCCCTATTGAACAGAAAATACTCTTCACGCATGATTGAGTCACACAGCGTCCTCTTTCTCTACTCAACACCAATACACACAGAAATACGTAGTACAATGCACACACACACACACACACTCGAACACAGGCACTCATTCGACTAAGGCTTGATTTTTGTATTGTAAAGTTAGTCAAGTGCATAGAGATAGCCTGTCTGAGGGCTTGCTCAGAGCTGTTTGTGATTGCAGCTAAAGGCCACAGCATGTTGTTTTGCCTGTTTTATATGGAGATTTATGACAGGGAAGTTTCTAACTAGCTTGGACGTTTTTCCATACATGCAATGCATGATGTTACCTGGCATCAGAAAACTCTGAGATTAAGCTTTGGTTGAGAAGAGATTTCTTAGTTAACTGAAGAAGAAAGGGTAAGAGCATCCACTTCACACCTCTGTGAAACACACATGCATGGGAAAGAGGTGGGAAATGCACACACTCTCACTTGTGCCCAGTGTCAGTCACAGCTTTCTCGGACTTCCATTCCTCATCCCTGCCGTTCCAGCTCGGAGATGCTGGCTACTCTAATAAAGGCCTCATTGTCTGGATGGCATGCATATATGCAAAAAGCCTAGAAAGCCAGCTTTGTCCCATAAGGGTCACTCAGCTTGAGAGCTTTGTGGCAGGCCTTTCCCCACAGACAGCAGAGTCAAAAAAAAAAGAAAGAAAGAAAGAAAAAAGAAAGAAAGAAAGAAATCGAGAGAGGAAGAGAGCAACAGAGAGAGAGAGAGAGAGAGAGAGAAATGAATGAGATAGATGGCAAATGTGGACATCCTGAACGTCACTGTATGAAACTACCTCATACTGTTATGTGTATTTGTAGAGGAATTTAACGTTTTGCCTTATCATGGTGAATTGCTCCAGCTCATGCAGCAGGAAATGGTTCCGCTGGGATTATGTTTCCTTCTTCTTTGATTCCCCACAGATTGTTTGTGTCCATGCGCTAATAGAATTAACCATGCTTCATTTCCCATGGTCTTCTGTCCTGTCTTGGCCTCGTGATGGATGGAGCTTCACACAGAGGAGCGAGTGTGCTTAGAAGTGTGCCCAGTGTTGGTCAGACAACCGGGCTAGTTATAAACACAAGCGTACATTTGCTTTGGTCAGTGTGGTCACTTGTGATGTTGCCAAGTGGACAAAAGAACTCCTAAAAACTTAAAGCTCGAGGCTATTAGGGAAATTTCTGTCTGACATTAAAAAAGTATATTTTTTAAATTGAGTCTTATGGTTAGTGTTGTTAAGTGTGTCTGTTTATTCAGATGTGTTGCTGCAAACTTAAGCATGTTGCCATGTTCTTTGTAGAGAGAAGAGGCTTCAAACAAGGCTAACTGTACAAGTACTGACTGTATCATTTAACATGGTGCGATGTCCACTCCCGGGAAGATTGGCAGCTGTCTAAAATGTTTTCTGCTTGAAAAACATGGATTATTGTGAATAATAATAAATGAACAATATAATAATAAGAAAAAGTAAATAATCTCTGTTACTGTAGAATGATGGAGTTCAATTTCTTTGGCGATTGCCTCATAACAGTTCCCAGATAGATATGCAACTTAGTTTTTCACACATTACACACTTACACATTTTGGCTTAAATTTTTTTAATAAATAATTACATGATTTTGTTCATCTGAGGTGGTCTGTACCTGATGTTGCAATTTTAGAACCTGCTAAGTTCTCATATATAAAACCCTAAAAATGTAGACATTCTTTTACACATGACTGTAGTTCACATTTTTTGTAAACATGCATTACAAAAAACAACCAAAACCCTGTAACCCAGGTTTTTTTGTTTGGTTTGAATACTTCCTTGATAACATTGTCTTCTCTTGCTAAGGCTCAAAACACTGGAATGGTCTGTTCAGACTAGATGCTGTCACAGTCGCTACTCCACACAAGTCTGCCAGTGTGTAGCTGGCATTCGAAAACAATGTTCATATTTGGAAATTAAGACGCATATCAAATTTGCCCTAAATTTGTTTTAGATGAATAGATAATAATGTGTGAGTTTGGGATTGTGTATCAAATGGTTAATGTTGTTTTTGGCTGTTTATGGCTCCTAACAGGGGGTTGGGCTCTAATTATCCTGGTTACAGAGGCATGGCCAACAGACTGTGGGCCAAAAACACTTCACAGGACGTGCACTGACCTGTCTCATGTTCGTCTGCTCATCAGTCACCCCCCTCCATACACACATAAACGCAAAAAAAACTTTGTACTGAATACTTTGTCACTGAACAGTGACTCACCTGGCACAGCCTCAGTCTGCCAAGTTTTACATCTAAACATTATTTGCTGCTATGCAAATATGTAAATTTCTAATAGAGAAAAAAGAGTGAAGAGCAAAAACAAGAATTGTAGTCTGTGTTTCTTTTTCCCACTGTTTTTCTCATTGTGTTTTATGGTTTATTGCTTTCTAATGCTATTAAAATACCAAGGTCCCCCTGTTTGCTGGTTGTTAGCTTTACAGTTCAAGCTACCCCAGAGCCCATCCTGGCATCCATGGTGATCGATATAATTGGGGATGGAACCAAGAACTAGCTTTTTTCCAGAGAACTGGTTCTTGTTAGTTCAATCGCTTGTAATTTTTAGTCTGCTTACCTATCAGTTCCACTTATCAGCTGAACTTGCGCTACAATCAGCCGATTTCAGTTTGTGTGCAGGGGAGGAAATTAGTGGCGCAGTCTAGAGTGTGGATTTTATTTTTTATTTTTACTGCACAAAAAGACAAGAGTGTGATAGTGAAGTAGAAACTGTATCCAGGACAGAAACAACTGCATTATCAACTTTCGGTCATTGCAAGCACCTGCACAGATTGCATGCTAATGCTAAGCTAGTGAAGGATCCAGAGTGATGTTGAAGCTGGATGAATGCACACAACGTGCACAAACAATTGATCACACAGCATGCAGTTAATTTGCACTAATGTAATGTCTTTGATATGTTGTTTAGCGGTGGTGGTGACTCTCAAAGCAGAACCAAAGAGAACCCAATGAGGATAGATAAGAGAACTGATAAGTGATATTGATAATGGGATTGGAATCACTACATCCCTACATACTGCCACACCTTTTCAGTGTCACATGGAGGCTGGGGATGGTATCTGTGTAGAAATGGTTAGTGGACTGAGGGTTTACTAACAGAGTATCGTACTGTTCAGCCTCCCCCAAAAAACTTTATTCCAAGGTGCTGAAAAGGAGGCTGTCACTTGGAGGGGCAATATGAATCATTTCCAATCTAAACGGTTTTATGGATTTGAGTTGGCTTATGGCCATGTCCCCTAAGTAATTGTACACTGGGTTCAACACTATAATGGAGTATGAGGACCCCTTGTTGAGATCCTATTTTCATTCATATTTCATATACGCATAGATTTATGAACAGAATTTCAAGGCAAAGTTGGGATGATAAGTGTGTCCAGTCCAGCCTCTGCTTTTTGCAGTTGATATGCTTCTTTTAGTTTTGTTAGATCACAGGCTTCACTTCCCATTTGGGACTGTTTGAAGTTGAGTTTCATGAGAGTTAGCACCTCCAAGTCTGAGGCAGTGGTTTCCTGCTGGAGCAGGGTGTATTGTTCACTCCAGGCAACAAAAGGACTCTTGTGATGAAGTGGGAGCTCAGCTGGAAGTCAAAAACCTCACCTCTGGTCATGAGCTCTTAGTGTTGACCAAAATATTTAGATTGCAGAACAGTGTGACATGGCTCAACCTCTGGGGTATACCTGCTGCTTCTTTGTGTCGAAAGGAGTTGATATATAGCCTGGGAATGCCTCGGGAGGGATTGGAAAATGTTGGGGAGAATGGTGTCTGTAATTACTTCCTCAGCCTGGTGCAATCACAGCCTTATGACAGTTCATAAAAACAAATAAATGAACAAACTGCCAAAAAGTATCTGTTTTTCTAAAAAAAATCATATAGTGAAGAATATATAATCAAAGAAATCAATATAAGAAAAACCCCAACCTAGAAACAAACAAACAAACACAGAGGGGAATAAACAAAAACAAAACAAACAAAATGCAAATAAATAATGACCCTTAATTACTTTTAATTTTAGTATTATTGTGTAATTTACAAAAATGTAATTTACACATACAATCGCCAATGGAAGCAGTGAGTGTTTTCAGGTATATGTATACAAACACACACACAGACTGTGTATAGTATCTGATTTGGCCTATCCTCTGAGCTTTCTCACCACGACCACAATTCATTAGTAATTGACCGCAGCAGCCTCACTCATTAAACATTAACAGGCTACTGGTGAATAATTGATTAATGATATGAGGCGATCTGCAGCAACATTCTGACAATAAGAGTGCATAGATGATAGAAGAAGAGGCCAAATCAATGTAAGTCAAAGACTCTGACACAGGATGCAGATATGTTCAATTACCTACTTATTCAATTACTTATAATGCAATTAACTCGTGATTCAACTACAATTTAGTTAGGTTTTTGTTTCCATATAAACAAACAAATAGTGCATGCAAATTTTAACAGGATTTTGGATGCTGGAGACAGTTGGAAACAAACAGACTATTTCTTTTCTTAACTGTCTTAACTGGTGATCAAAGAAGTGTTACCACAGTTGTAGTTTTAAAGCTAAAGCCAGTGTTACAGAATTTTTTTAGATCTTCATTTTTGAATCCTAATTTTGTTGAGCAAACACTTTGAACTCTGTCAGCCCTCAACTGGTGCAGTTTTTTATTAATATTGTGGCCGGGATATTGCAGTCTGCAGTATTTTTTAGTATATCTTTTGGAGAGTCTGGCCTTCCTGTCTTTAAAATTGAAAGGCTGCAGGACTGATTCACACTTTGGTGTAAATCCTCCAGATTAAAAAACAATCTGATTTTTTTTTTTTTTTAGAATTACAGTCTGTGCTTCCTGATATGCTGTTCTTTTTGTAAGGAAGATAAAACTTGCCACTTACGTCCAAAACCGCTAATATTATATGTGTTTTAAAGATAAAGTCATTTTCTGACACTTCTTGTTAGTTTTAGGCACAAAAAATGACTTCGGTGGTATTCAAGTTTGTGGGACCAGTTTTTAGTGCATACTAAAAGATAAGATATTATGCAATTTATCTGGACCACTGGACTTGTGGGTCATAAAAGTGTGGCGGTGCTGTGTGCTCTTCTCTCTGTTCTTCTTAGTGTATGTGCATGTGTCTGGGTGTGGGAGATGGGAGGAGTGGGCGGGGAGAAGAGGGGTGTGTTTATTTGTATGTGTGTGATTGCATGCGTGTGTATTTTGTCTTTCTCCTTTTATTTTTCCTACACAAGGTTCCACTTTAAAACAAAAAATCATGCAGCTACACCTGTCTGCTACCACTTTCCCACACATTTTACCCTCTGTTTTGTGGCACTCGTTCTAATTTTTCTCACACTATATCACAGCTGCAAATTGGAAGTGGGACACAAATACATAGCTTTGCCTCAGAGGGTGGCTCAGATACTTAAATACAAAATGATTGTACTGTTTTTCTAAGCTGTATGTAGCATGAATGTGGCATAAGAGCTACTATAAATACTTTAAGCCCGTCATGATAGGAACGAAACTTGATGTCTCTGTTTTCTTAATGAAAAAGGTGACTTGGAGCATAAAACAGTGTAAAAAAATTAAGGTAGGACACAGTATTTTCTATAAGGCTTGGTAGTGCTACTCAAAAAAGAATTGTATTAATTACATTAATCGCTTACTACTTACAGAAAGTAATTTGTTACACTACCTGTTAGATTACCTTTGGGCAAGTCCAGACCTTCCCAAAGTGTGGGGCCCGCCCCCTAGGGGGGGCGCAGAGCCATTGCAGGGGGGGCGTGGTATGAAAAGCGGGAAAAAACAAACAAACAACGGTTGGACACTGCTAGCACGGGGTGCCCACACAAACGCAAAGCAGGAGATGAAGCATTATGGGCTCAAAGCATCGCTGAATATGTTTCCAAACCAACTTCATTCTAAGCCAAAGACTAGAAAATAGTATGAAGCATATCTGCCCTTTGGTTTCACCTGCACAAGTGCCAAGGTAGGTCTTCCCTGCAGCATTGGTTTTCCCTGCATCGGGAGCACGCGCTGGGCTCTCCAAATCACGGACAAACAGTATCCCACATTCTTGATTTTTAGTTCACAAACACTTGTTGTAATGACTAACTACTCCTGACATTTTGGAGATGTTAGCTCTTTATACAGTAAAGTTACAGCGGGATACAAATAACATCAGGCCGATCCTGCCATGATTTGTTCCCTCTGTCTAAATCACAGACAAACAGTATCCCACAGTTTTTTATGTTTTTGAACCCATTTTGCACAGAGAGGCATTTTTTGAAAAATGTATTAATAGCAATGTTGAATATTATTACACAGGAAAAAAACAACTACATGTAAAATAATTACACCGTGATGCCTCTGCCTTTCTAAATGGAGGGACAGTAACTGCGTGTGTATATGTAAGCGTTTAAAATCTGCAGATAGTCAGATTAACAGCATTTTGTCTCTATCTGTCATTCTGCAATTCATCTCATGTAAACAATAACGTGGCGCATTTGCTCAATTGTTTACTAAATGTTTGAGGTGTGAAATAAACCGCAATGGAGCAAAATATGGCTGTGTGTGTTTGGAGGATGTGTTTGTGCGTGTGCGTGCGAGAAAGGGGCGGGGGGGCGAACATTTTTCTTGCAAAACAAAGGGGGGCCCAGCAAAAAAAGTTTGGGAACCACTGGTCTACATAATGGCTGAAGATGCACTGTCACAGGTAACTGTATAAAATTTTAGGCTAAATGCATCCTCTACTTAGTGTTCAAGCATTAACATAATTCAACTTGAATCAATTCAATTCACTTCAACTGACATAGCAATCAATAGGTGAAGGACTTCTATAGGCCTGTCCAGCTGTTGTAGATGAACTGCCTGTCTCCTAGAATCTCTTCCATGCTCTTGAGACTGTGCTAGACACAAAAACCTTCTGGCAATGGCAGGTATTGATGTGCCAGTAGGAGTTAGACCACCTGTGCAACCTCAGAAATGTCCAGGTATTGCCTCATGCTACTAGTAGTGACACTGACCCTAGCCAAATGCAAAACTAGTGGAAAAAAAAAAACAATCAGGAAAAAACAGAGTGAAAAATGATTCCTGCTTTGTTTCATTGTTGCTCCTCTAGTGCACGTGTTATTAATTTAATTAACAACAAAGTAGCTAAAACTAATTAATAACCCCCTCTGCTACTTAACTTAATATTCTAGTTACTTTGCTAGGAGTTGATGTAGGTGTGGGTGGAGTTTGCAGTTTTCCACTACAGTTTTTTCCCTTTCATGCAACAAATATAAAGAGAATATCTCTATTCCTCAAAAGATGCAGATTGCTATTCTATTTTTCTTCTCCCTCCAGGTGAGTTGACAGGAACAGAAGAAGAATAGTAAATGGACAGGTACTTGTACAGGGCTTTTCTACTCTAAATGAACACTCAAAGCACTTTTTAGTACAAGCCATTCACCCACACATAGGAACACTCATACAGTTTTTCATGTGCACACTCACAATTTCAATGGCTGCATCAAGGGCGACTCGAGATTCAGTAACTTGCCCAATACTTCAACATGCAGAATAGTCAGGAATCGCTCTGCTGACTTTCCAATTGATAGACCACCTATCTCCTGAACCACAGCCACCCTGAAAGAAAAGGAGAAATGCTTTGTTTATCCCAAAAGTTGAGAAACCCCTGTGGTACAGCATCTAAATATTATGCAATAAGGAGCTTAAAATGAGTGAAAGAACATGATTGATGATTTGTTTAAATATCAACCCCACATGCAGATTTCTGCAGACTAATGCAAGTAATAACAGATTAGTACATCTAATGTGATTACTGGATTTATTATAGCAATGTATTACATTAGTTTGTTACAAAAAAATCACAGAGGGGATTACACTAGGGGTTTCCTTTGGAAGTTCCAATGCTACTGATACCATACAATTAGTTATTGAAGTTTGGTGCCTGCATCATCCCGAGAGTCTTACTTTCTGGCTTTCCTCATTAAAAATATTCAATTCTTGAAATTGAGCATTTTCATTTTAGTGGTCCTAAACATAAAGTTTAAAGATAGAAAAAGTTATGCTTTTTAAAATTAATAAACATAAATTGAGGGTTGATAAGTAATTGTGCCTCTCAGAGCATACAGTTGTATGGGTTGGATGTCAGAGAGGTTAAAACAGCAGAGGAGCACTGGCACTGATATATCTGAGGGCAGAAATCTGAAGCTTAGATAGACCATAAAATTAAGGGGGCTCATCCATCTATCCATCATCTTTCTTGTTTCTGGGTCTGGGTTGCAGGAGCAGTAGTTTTTGCAGAGATGCCCAAGCCTATGTCTCACCAGCCACCTCCTCCCATTCTTCCTCGAGATGCCAAGTTATTCCCAGTCCACCACTGTCACATCATGTGTCTAGTGTATAATGGATCTGGCCTCCTGGGCTGCTCTCAGTAAGATATGCCAGAAACACCTCATCTAAGAGGTGTCCTAGTAAAATGCCCAAACCACCTCAACTGGCTCCTTTAGTTCTGGAGGAGCAGCAGCTCTGAGATCCTTAAAGATGACCAAGCAACTCCCCCTACCTCTTTAACTTGCATCAATGATTTAATTCTTTCACCACATGCATAACCATAGGTGACATATCTGAGGTATCTGTGTTTTGAGACCAAAGGAGAGGAATGACTTGTATTTGCAATCTTGTTCTTTCTGTCAGTACCTAAAGTTCTTATAGAAGATAAGAACGTAGATACACATGTTTACTTGTGTGTTTATTCTATTTATTATCACTTAAGAGAGTATTATGTGAACTTACATTTATTTCTTAGAGACTAATCCTAACCTGTACCTCACCTCTGTTTGGTGATTTACATAATGAGGATTTATTATCTGCTCCCAAAAGGAAGGCGAGTCTCCATTATGTGACTGTCTAAACAGATGTACGTCCCCACCAAATTATAAAATTATAGACTCACACATGTAAGTGCTGAAAATCACAGAATGAGCATTAGGATAATAACAGGGTTCTAGCATCCAAAATTATAAAAGGCTGCTTCCTTAAGGATGTCAGGCTGAGAGAGTATAGAGTGAGATATGCCCACAGTGAGTGCTGATAAAACTCACTAGCACTTGGCAGGAACGAAGGTGGCAAAGGTGCTCTATAATGAATAAGAGGCAGACTTACTCCTTTAAATCAACTAATGGTGCTTGTATGCCTGTACTCATAGAAGTGTGTCTTATCTGTCTTGTCTTCTGACAGCAGTAAGGCAGGCAGACCAGTTCATTATCACATGTTTTAATATTTAATTTTGAGATTTGATAAAAAAAAAAAGATGATTCTTTAATGAGGTGATCCATCCCTGGCTATCAAGAGTCATCTAAACCAGGGCAGCTCTGCGATATCAAAACTTCTTCTCATCTTTGGTTTACTCTGAGGTAAGGCATGTTGTTCTGTCTTCCACATGTATTTATAGTTTACCTCCTACTGAGTATTATGTAGCATGCGATTTTGATATATGCTTGTGCATGCATGCTTTAAATAGCGCAGAAATCATTTTATCCTTGTCCATTAATCTCCCATTTGGTTAATTATCACTTTCACTAATTACAAACCTCTCAACTGAAGTAGACTTCCTTTGCCTGGTTCTTCCCTTATTCTTCCTCTCCATTCCTTCTCCATTATTTTCTGTGTCACAACATTGCAGCACATACTGTCAGTGAGAAAACTTTTAATAAGCTGCAACTAGAGCTATAATGAAATGATTAAAACATCATGCAGCATGCTCTCATTTCAGGTGATCTTAAGTACAGAGCAGATAGGGACACTGAATGAATTTCTAGGTTTGCCATTATCAGCCCCCCTACTTTTTTTTAAGTGGTTGCCTTGGTTGGAACTGGTCACATTTCTCCTTCCATCGCGCTGCTATTTCTGCCCATGCCAGTCGCTCCAGGATGGCTGCTCTGAGAGGAGTGCTTTGAAGAGCTGTCCAGGTGAGAGCTTGGCAAAGGCAGAGCTTTTCTGCTCTTTCACAACACAGAGTGCCCTTCAGGGACTCAAATTGCCCTGCAGTGTTATGGATAATACTCCTAGCCACACAAAAATCACACACACAGACACATGCCCAAGAACTCCATTTACAGCTTTCTCTGCATGTGCACAAAGGATATGCACACACTCTTACAAGCAGACACTTACTCATACACACGCTTAGTTGTTCATATATTAAAATAGCAAGTTGGACTAACAAAAGAGGAAGACAATTACTCTGGCATGAAACTTTCCCTTGGTACCATTTCAAACCTTAAAAAAATATAATAAAAAAAAAGAATTAAGCACTCTAACTGTTTAATTTTTCTCTCTGGACTTTAGTTCTTCTCTCCACCTTTCTTCTCATCTTCCTTTAATTTCAGCTCCCTTTCCTAATCAGCGGAAACATAACCAGGCTACAGACCATATGAGACCATATGTTCCAGTGTGTGTATATGTGTAATTATGTGTGTCCAATTTGGTGTGCTGTTCTATTCAAAGATGCTGAGGAGAGGCAATGATGGTGCAGAGAAAACTTAACTCATCTCTTGACAGAACCTTACAGGTACCACCACAATGCACTAAATGTTAATTCCAAAAGCTGCTGCTCTCTCTGCTCTCTTTCTAAATGTCTCAAATGACAGATGTGTGTCTATATGTGTGTGTGTGTGTGTGTGTCTGTAAGGACTGACGTTATCTCACAGGACAAGGCTTTATTTTCTATGCCCCTGCATGTCTCTTCTTCTAACAGAAGAAACCAGCTTCACCACAATGTTAGTTTTTTTTAGTTTTTTCCCCCCATAATATTAGAAAGTATGGGAAAGTGTTTGTCTCTGTAATGAAACCCAAGCTGCTTTCTTGCTTCACAAAACTTTGTAAGCCACCAAGTCAGCTATGGCTATTTATACTTTGTATATCTTGGTAACATTTTGATGAATAATTCTACATGTGCTTTGATTTGTTTAACGCTACAGTATTTGTGATTTCCTATGCATCTTGTGAAAAGCTTTGTCCAAGATTTGTGTGTCAATCCTAAAAAAACCCCAATAAAATACAAATCCTATGCATTCAGTGATAGACAACAATAGCAGACAAATATACAAGAGTAAATGCAAATAAGCACACCTACTAACAAGAGCACCCAGAGAGCGCAGCTCACCTTCGAGGGGGAGCTGTGCTCTCTGGCATCACTGGGATGTTGTAGAGCTTCCTGTTAAAAAAAATAAAATGTGTGTTGTACAGCTCTCCCTATGCCCTTTCATATGATATATTACTCTTTATGGTTTCTTTAAAAAAAAAATTTCCAGGTCAACTTTGATCTTGGGTGCTAACAATGAAGGTCAAGGTCAAATGCTTAGCCAACGTAATTACTCATGTCCCCCAAGGCTTAGTATATTTTTGTGAAGTTTGAAGATCAATATAAAAATTGTGGGTAATATAAAATTTAGACACATTTTCACATTCTGTTTGACCTTGATCTTAATTTGACTTTTACCAAAATGAAATACGTATGTTCCTAGGACTACGGTCTTCTGGACAAAGATCTCGGATGTTGTCCTGGGAGCTACTTGCCTAGCTGGGTGGTCACTGCACTGAGCACTCCGTTTAGTTGCTTGTCATCAGACTGGATGCTGGGCATCAAAGATTCCAGAGGTCCCACATCCTCTTCCGCTAGGGTTACTTGCATAGTAGCAAGTAACAGCCCCCAGCTCTGTTTCCCACTTATGCCTTCTAGTTCCAGTAGCCCTCTTCTCAACAGTGTGTCCTGGTTCCTCCACACCTGATATTGGTTCCTCCACACCTGATGCAGACTATATGTATATGTATATGTATATGTATATATGTATGTATGTATATATGTGTATATATATATATGTGTGTGTATGTACACACACAAACTGAAACAACTTTCAGGTGACCACATATAAAGTCAGACATGTAGGCATTTACATCCTGTATTCACACAAACAAACATGTGGATTGCCTTCACAAGTTTACCAAAGTAGGTAATAAATCATTTTCTGCATGCTTAATCTCACAGATGACAAACCATATATAACTCAGAAAGCATTTGTTCATGTTCTGGTGAGTGTGTGTGTGTGTGTTTGTGTGCACGCACTGGGTAAAGGATATGTGTGAACTGTGGCATAGAGCCTTGGGGGTACAATTTCAAATCACAGCCTTAAGGTGGCCTCTTCACTTATCAAGTTAAACAAGCCAGTTACTGTGGTGCACCAGGTGAGCCAGTGTGAATAGAAGATATGATTTATTGGTTGCAGTAAATATTGGTCCTGAATGTGGAATAGATGGTTAAGATGGGATTGCTGATGGGATTGCTTTTATTTACTAGTGAGAGTCACTGCTTAGATGCTTTTAATGGCAAACAGAAGTTTATCTTGAGCGAACATTTTCTTTTATATTTTTATGTATTTGTAAAGTACTTTTTACTTTTCACCAAGCTTTCTTTTGTTTTAATTTATTAATTTGCAAAATCTCATATAAACACGATGATTAACATGTCAGCCCTGTGGCAGACTCGCGACCTGTCCAGGGTGTACCTTCCCTCTGGTCCTGTGACAGCTGGGCTCCAGCCCTCCCACAACCCTGAACTGGATATGTGGTTAAGAAAATGAATAGAAAGACATCTGGATAATTAGCATTTATATGTGCACCAGTTTATTAAAAAAGTAAATACCTCTTCAATAAGACATACAAATACTGAACCTTATCAACTTTTATATGGCAGATATGCAGTATGGTGGATAGTTAAACTACCCAGAAACAATAATTCTGAGAATATATATTCTTCTTGTTTTTATATATTCTGCAAACCTGGGATCCCACTGGCTAGTTTGTGTAGTCTCAGGGCATTCCATTATAGCCAGTGGACATCAAGCTCAGATTTCTTTTCCTGTCTGCAAGTCAAAGCTATATTGTTGTCAGAAATATTCAGTGTTTATCTAATGCATTTCAGCAATTGCCACCCCTCTTTTGGTATATCATGCACCATTTACCTATATGCAACCAAAGCCTGCTGCAACCTTATGGTCAATAGCACTCGGACTGCAAATTTAAATCAGATGCAAAGAATCTTGTCCATTGCCTACAGATTTATTAATTTACATGCCAAATGTGTTTACAGAGATTCTTCTTCTTCTAACGTCTGCAGTCAAAGTAGCAAATGGATGATTTGTGGTTAATGCTGGGTTTTGGCATGAATATATTTTGCATGCAAGCACAGGAGCAGATCTGAAGTCAGTTTCATGTCTAAATTAGAGCACTCTGTAGCAACACATTGTAAATGAGTCTTAATGAGTTTCCCAGCCTTTATTTTCTGCACTGTTAGACAGCCCTATGGCAGCAGTGAGATGTCTGCCGCTCCTGCTGGGGCTAATATCCTCTAGCCATCATGATGACACTGCCACCAGTCATTCACATACACACAGGTAATTGCATGCTCCAGGCATATACTTTATATATATTTGTGTGTAAGCGTGTATATCTGAGACAGCTTGCTGTGTTCACTATAAGATACTGCTGGAAAGTAAATCCAACAAAATGAAAAAGTTCAGTCTAAGTATGCAATACTGCATGTGTGTGTTTCACAATGTCTGTAGATACTATTTACAACCCCTCTGCAAGTCTTCTTTTGGATACACATTTGTATCATTTTTCAACAAGACAAATGTTGTTTATAATGGATTTTAAAAGCATTACAGCCACAGGAAAACCCAGTAAAAATACATGTCTTTAGTGTAGAGTAGAAGATCCTTTTTTGGCGCGTAGTATGTCAGCATATGCGTGTGCGTGTGTGAATGCAGCAGTGATCATCTCGTGACTCATCTGAATGCTAAATCTCTCTATGAGACTTTCATGCACAATGTCTCGGATCCTCGTGTATGCAGCTAAACTCAAAAACAAAAATCATGCTTATTTTTGCATTTTTATTAAACTGCTGGCAGCATCTGCCATGAAGACTTACAGATCTGTTAACTGAATATGTGGGACAGCATACATTAATCATAATGATATTGAGTGGAGTGACAGATAGTCATATCAGCATTTACACAAACAAGTGGAACAGGGTATGAATCCAAATGATGTACCATGAAGTATGGATGATGTCAGACAAGAATTTACCACAATTGCTGAAGAGCATGGACTAACTGACAATCAATCTGACATCTCTAACTGAGCGTGTGTCTGAGGATGATTGTCTGCTGATGGGTTTTTTTAATGTTTTGTGAATGTAAAAAGAGGGTGCTTTACCATTCGAAGATTTAGCATGTCTATATTTAAAGGGAAATAACTAATCTGTGCGTGAGTGCTATTGTAAAATGTTCAAGGGACGGGAGCCAATCTAATAACACTGCTAAGGATGTGATGAATACAGCATCACAACAACTATAGGCACTCTAATCTAAGGGTGTTGCATCACCTCATACAGCTAATCTTCTTATGGTAAAAAAGGAAGCAACAGAGATGCTGCTTAGCTGGGCAAAGAGAAAACACATGTTTGAAGAAATCAGACTCAGTGAATCAGAGTTTTTTTTTTCTTTTATCCGTGTGTCTGTTTTTTCACCCTTATGTCAGTCCATCTGGCCTTTTCTAACATATCCACATGCTAGTTCTTCCAAAGCTGCATGGCACTTTCAGTTTGTCCTTCAGTTGGTTCAGAGTGAAATATTTCATCACTGGTTGGATTACCACGAAGAGGTTAATCAGCACCCCCCTCAAAAACAAGGTACCCCCCAAAATAAGAAATAATAATAATAAATAAATAGCATGGTAAAAACAGTGAAAATAACACCTAGCATTTCATGTTATGAAATGTAATGCCAGGGGAAGTTGCAGGGGGAAGCTATTAAGGAATCTGATTGCTTGTGGATAAAAACTGTTTGATATTCTGGAGGTCCTTGCTTTAATGGATCTAAACCCTTTCCCTGATGGGAAATGATGTTGGAACAGGTGAAAAGAGTCGATGAGGATACGTAGTGATTGCTGCAAACAGCGGGCGGTGGAAAAGGTTGTAATATCGGGCACCTCTGTCCTGATGATATTTCCAGCAGTTTTAATAACCCTCTGGAAGACTTCCTGTTTTGCCTTTGTACAGGTGAACACCCAGGCAGCCAGACAGTATGTCAGCACACTTTCTATTACACATTGATTCAAACTGACCAATAGCCTCTGTGAGGTGTTGTTGGGGTTTTCTGATGGCCAAGGATGTGTTGTGGAGTCCCAGGACAGTTGCTCTGTCACTATCAGGTCTTTAAGTCTGATTTCATTAGCCATTTCCAGGTCCAAACTCTGTTTCAGATCCAAAAATCAAACCAACACTGCAACACTGTCTAAATTATTTCTTCTTTAATAAAATGATCAGTGTGGCTGCTCTACCAGGTGTAACAATAAGTTTAACATCCAGGCATCCATGAAAACAGAATTTATGAAGTTTAACGGAGTTCGAAGTTAGCAGGGAGTTCTAACTGAGGAATTTATGAAAAATGAAAACGTACAGCTCTGCTATCACTTGCAACATAAATGAAGAAAGAAAACTAAACAGCAGTGACGTTTGTAGGGTTACTGAAGTTGGGCTAGCAGGTAGTTTAATGATGGCCAGCTACGCAGCTATGGTTAGCATAATTTAAACACATTAGCACAGTGAAGCTGGAGGATGAATGCTAACTTTTTTCTACTCAATAAAAGTTAAAGTGAGGGTTCGAGATGGTTAGGGGCAAATGCATTTGCATGGCAGGATGCTGAAAATGGACCAAACTTCAGTCAGGAGAACAACTGAGATAATCCATCCACAATATGAGGTTAGGCAGTTAATATACTGCTGCATGGGCTGGGTTACATCATGAAGTTTTAAAAACTGAGCTTTAAAACATGCTGCCAATGAATTGTGGTAATAAAAAAACGAATGAGGCTGACAGTGATCACTGACTTTTTTTAGGGACTTGTTCAGATTAAATAGGACAGGATACACAGCATTAAAATATGTTATGAACACAACAGCCTTAATAAACACAGAGTAGTTTGGACCCGGAAGCAGGGTTCATAGGTCATCACTTAACAACTGGATTAGCTCCTGCAACTTGAAGTTGGTGACATGCTCCAACTCCTTGCCTTCAATGCAGAGCATTGGGTCGTTGCACTGACCTGCCCTCGACAATCATCTCTTTTGTTTTGCCGATGTTCAGGGAGAGGTTGCGGTCGTAGCACCAGACAACCAATCTATAAGCAGACTCATTGTTGATAAGTACAAGCACTATGGTATCATCTTCAAACTTGAAGATGTGGTTTGTCTGGTTAAGAGGGAGCGCAGACATATATGTAAACAGTGTAAAGTAATGGACTCTTGTATAAAGTAATGGACTCTTTGCATACGATCTTGAGGAATAGCATTACTGATGCTCAGAGTTGAGGAGTGGTGTTTGTTTTAAGCATGTTTGAAAATGGAGCTACTTCCTGCACATTTCACAATAGAATCAATGGTGAAAAAGTTCAAAGATAAACATGCACTTGCCTTGAAAGAAACTCTGCATTCTATGTTTAAAAGCAAAGGCATTGCTTTCTGCTTATTGCAACGTGTGCAACATGCTTTTGTTTTAACAGTGAAGGTACTGTTCAGTGTATTGTTCTTTGTTTTGGTGGAATTTTCTGTTATCAAAGTGCAAGAGTCTGCACCAAAAGAGGTCTGTAGCTGGACTGCCTTGGAGGAACGTTCATGCTATCCTATGTGCTAGGTTTCTCATTCTGATGTTGAGCATGTGTGTGTGTGTCTGTCTGTGTGTATTTCTTTGTAGCCTGAGGGGAAACAGCAGTGCAGGCTGCATAGAATAAACATAAAGCATCAATATTAGTCAGAGCAAAGGCAAAGATGTAGCTTGTAAGATGTGAGCAATTGATAAATTTTAAAATACCAGAGTGCCAATACATAAAATTTCCTACACTTTTTTTCCTCTAAAGTCCCTCAGGTGTTATTGTATATTCATTACACTGTATCACTCTGTATGTACACATAAATACACAGATACTCACATTTGCTGTTTGTGTAGCGCTGTAGTTTTGGTTGTTTGAATCTTTTTGGCCTTGAATAGATGTAGTTTATATGCTCGCCAAACAGCACTACCTTGTCTTTCCCTCCCTCTCTTCCCCATCTCTTCTTCACCTCTTCCTGCTTCTGCCCGAGCTCTCATTCTTCACTCCCACCTTCTTCTTCCTCCTCGCTGAGTACAGGGCAGGGTAGCAGAACTGTCTCGTCTTTGAGATGTGAGGAGTTTGATCTTCAGAAAGTGGAATTTAGATAGCATGTCTTGCTGTGCTTTGGGGATCTGTACGTGCGCATGTGCATATGTGCACGTCAGTGTGCATATACACCCACATGCGTGTCTACCTTACATTCCAAAAGATTAAAGTGCTAACCCTGACATTGCTCAGTTATGCTAAGTAAAACAACAGGAATAGTTTACAATTTTAGCTGCAGAAACCTGACTTTGGCTTTATAATCCTGACAAAATACATACATGAGTCATATTTACAATAGATCATCATTCTGTTATATATACACACATACGCATCTAACAGTCTTTGCTGTATCACTGTGTTATTTTCAGACTGATAACCATAAATCGTCCTTTTCTGATAGAAGCATGAAATTCATAGGAAGATTTAATGTATGATACATCAAATGTAGGCAATAAAAGACAATGATTTTTTTTCTTACAAATGTTAAAGAACTAATCATTTCATGTGTTAATTTATTTATTTAATTGATTTGTTTTTTAATAATTCTAAAAAAAAAAATCAATGTATGTAGAAAGAACACATTTTACATTGCACTTCTAATGAAAAATAATTCAAGTGTTAAAAGTGTCCTTCTCTTTTTTTTCATTCTTTATTCTGCTTATTTTTTTTATTCTGTGGCTAGCAGCATAAATCAAAGGCAATGTTTGGCCTTGATTTTGTCTTTTCAAGAAATTATTTCTTTCTGCTGCCCATAGAGCCCTCACCCTCTCTTCTCTCTGAAACGTCTGACTGCATACTCGTATGTGTGTGTACATCGATTAAGTATTTCTTGTATCTGGGAAGTAAGTTTCTAGAGTGGCTTTGTAGCTTGAGATGTGCTGTAAAAATATTTTCAGGGGACCATGACCTGACCATTTGACCAACACTCACCATTTCTTAAACACATGACAACATTTTTCTTAAAGCCTTACCACCCACAGCCAACCACCCAAAGCCTTACCATCCTTTGAGGATAGGTTAGATAACCAGCGTGTTTCTTCTAGCGTCTCATTGGAAGACACAGTTCCAAACAGGTGTGGCATTTATAAAAAAGTGAGTGAGTGTATTTCTGGGGGGCTGTGTGAGCAACTCACACATCTGTATGTGCATTTGTGCCTGTGCACATGTTCAGGGAATAGGTGATGTGTGTTTGAAGTGCAGAAGTACCAAGCCAAGTGTTACATACTCTTGGATGGCTTTGTTGCCAGATGAAACAGAGAGCGAGAGGGAGGGAAACGGAGAGACAGAGCTGAGAGACAGAGCTGAACTTAAGTAACCCTCCTACAGCGTATCACACTTTGAATCTAGCAAGAATTTAACTGAAGAGTTTAACTTTCCTGATGTCACTGCCTGAACTTCTGTTGAACACTCAAGCTATGTCAGGATAGAAGTAACAGCAACTTTTTGAGTCCTTTACCTCAACAGTTTCAAGTAAACACCACTTTCAGTGAGCCGGGGAAAAACATTATGCTTATAGATCAACGCATGGTAACAGTGTGCTGTGTGAATGATAAAAACATACACACATATATATACAGTAATGTTTTTTTCACAGCAGCTGCTTTCTTTTTCAGTATTTTTTGACTGTATATGAATGCATGCAGCACACTCTTTTTCGCGTGCCGTGAATCTTTACCAGCCAAGACAGCTGATAATGTGCAAAATGTGATTTAATCTGCATGTAACTATACATGTACTGAATGCAGTCTCATGGAAGAAAACACAGATTCCAGCTCTAGATGGATGGAAAAATGAGGTATCCACTGGATAGTTTAGCTCACAAAAGAAAAGGTGAAGGTGAGAGGAAGATACTCTTATTCAACTGATTTGCTTTCCCCACAGCAGTGCACACTTTTATGCACAGTGGGACTCTTTTAGCATAACCTTGATCCATGATTGAGGGACTGACTTCACTCCGCTGTGTCAGAGCTCAATGTGTTGCACAAGCACTTTCTTTATCCAATTTTACCACACATTCTTCTCACTTTTGTAGAGGTCTCTAACCTTATTTGAGCTTCAGAAATAGTTCATTCACACAAGACTAATCCCACCTAGGGAGAGCAGTAATTTTGTAAAAAGTGTGAAGATAGTGATTTTAATTCCATTGGAATTTAACATCGGAATGATTAAAAAAAAGAAGAAGAAGAAAGCTTCCAGCACAAATGATCTGATCTGTCTTTCAAAACATTAAAATATGTCCACGTTACTAATTTTAAACAAACAAACAAATAAATAAACCAAAAAATTAGATTTAGATCCTGCCACAGCACACTAACAGCTGCATTATACTCATTATACTGTAACATTGTTAACATAATCACATTGACCATAATCAGTCTATACTAAATGAGAAGCAACATAAGGAAGCTCCTTTCAAGCCATTCTGGTCTCATCCTGGTTCATTATGGTTTCCAAACACACTAACTGCGTACACACCACTGCAATGAGGTGTGGTCCTCTGTTGCAATGGTATACATATTGTAGGTGTACACTATTTGTGTCTCTGTTTGTAGGTGTTTGCTCTCTCTCTCACTCTCACAGACACACACACACACACACACACACACACACACCACCTGTTTTTACAAAGTAATTGAGTCACTTTATCCATCTCTCCCTCCTCTATGTTTTTTTTTAAAGTTTACTTCACTAGGGTGGATGCTAACATGTGGATGGCTACAGTGGCGGGGGTGAGGTGGATGAATGAATCCTCCGGTTTATCACTCTCAGCATGTGTCCCTGTTTTATAGGCAGTCTGTGGGGGAATTCAAATCGACTCCACTCTGGCTCTGACTCTGAGTTTCTATTGTTAGACCCGAAGAGATTTGGTACCTTTCCTTTTTCTCCTTCATGCTCCTGACTACATTTTACATTCCTGTTCTCCACTACTCCCTGCTCATATGAGCCTGTTAAAATAATTCTTAAATGTGTTTATGCAAACATTTGAATGGATGAATGTCTATCATCAAAACCCTCGTAAATTTGTCTGTTATCTGAAAAGCATTATATCATCTCTGTGTGAAATGACAATTCCAAAATGGTATAAACAGTATTTTCACGCACTCTTGTATTACAAATATTTATAAAATCCTATAAATAATGGGTTTTTTTCTGTTTTTGTAGGTTTTGATTATTTTCCTATTGATGGATTGTCAACAACTGTGCATTCCTCAAAGAAACAATCAAAGTATTAATTATGCATTAATAATAATAATAATAATAATAGAAATAGTAAATATGAAACAAACAAGAATAATGAAACCATAAAACGTAAACTGAAGTCAATGTGTTCCTTCTCTTATTCGGTGATATTGATAAGAGCGGCTTTAAGGATTCACAGTTTTATTAGCACGGATAGAAATCTTGATTACCTCACTTTTCTGTTATCTGACCTTGGAAATGTAACAAAGTGATGGAGTCACATGAAAGAAACGGGGTGTCTCATCATTCAGAGAAAGAGACTGACAAAGATACTGTGAATATGGAAAATAATCCAGATAATCATTACAGCTTATTGCAAAATCCTCAAAAGCACACATTTATTTAATAACAAATAATCAACAGTTAGTCTCTGTTTGAGTTGTGTAGTCCTGTTCTGTCTTTTTTTTTTGTCCGAAGTGGGAAATGTCTGAAATGATTTGGTAAGGCACTGTCATGTGTAAGTGACAAAGATGACTTGGGTCCTAATGGAGAACCATACTGTATGGCCTGATTCACATTAAGAATTTAGCCCTGAATATCTATTAATCTGCACGATAGACTCCACAAGTCAAATATTTATTAGCTCTGATTAGGAAATTCATATTTTAGATATGACTGTGTCTCATTCCTCTCAGCTCATAAATATTCACATCATTTCAGATGATAACCTCAGAAGATTTCAGACTAGACAGAGATCCTCTGTCAAAGATTCTGCTGTCCAGACATGTAACCATATCTTTAAAAGTTTCTTTGAACTTTATATCATTGAAGGTGGTGAATGATTATGTGGGACATGTATTCGCATCCAAGTTAAACCACGGTGCGTTTTCTGTCTTATGTTGTTAGATGCTTGATAAATCTGTATATAATCTCTGTGGTTATATTTTAGTAGTGGAGATAAGTAGGCCTGGGAATTCTCTCAGGGACAGATGAAATCTTCAGGAGAAGCAAGAAAAAGGGAGCAGTGACAGAGAGCATGGCGTTTGCCAAATTAGCCTGAGATCAGATTAGACTGACTGAAACTGGTCTGTGTGTGGTCACATCATGTGTTTTATGCGTGTGTGTGTGTGCGTGAGAAGGAGAGTGATTGTGTGAGTGCGCTCGCTGGCAAAGTGGTGTCTTTACAAGTTGAAGAGACCTCCTATTGGACTGTATGGGTCATGGGAACCTGCTCTCTCAGGGTCTCCATTGGCCATCACACACAAACACACACAACAACATCAGCGGTTGTAATGTGACGGGGTGCTTCTCCCAGTTGCTCTGTCTTCCAGTATCAACACTTGCCCCTAGAGCAGATTAGCACCACTTGTTTTTGCCAACTAGTTTACAGCTATACGTGCCTTAACCTGCAATCAACACTCAGAGGGACAGTAGTCCCACACTCCTAAAGGGAAAACAGGTTCACGCATACTCTGAATAGGAAAGACACAAATGTTTAATTTTATGGGACACTGTTCCAGTCTACAAAAAATGGTCAACTTTTGAGTCAAATAATGCTTTAATCCTTTAATTTGTACTTTGCACTTGGAAAGTGCATTTGGACATTTGTCTAAGGTCTAAGGCTGACTATACTCCCCCAAACCCTCTGCTCATTATAAACAAATGGGTAAAAAAAAGACAAAATGTTTGAAAATGACATTAGAAATGATTATCCTTCTTACATCAGCTGGCAATATGATGCATTACTTCAATTAAGCTCATTTTGGGGGGTCGGATGATTTGCAAACCATTAAGCAATATGCAAATGGATGTGTTTGTTTGGGAGGTTTGGGAAGGAAAGAGGCAGGAGGGAGGGGAGTGGAGGGGTGTTTGGAAGGAGAGGAGAGAATTCAGTGCAATTGGCCAGACTACTATCCTCTGCTGTGGGCTTAATGAGGTATACACACAGACAGGCACACACACATTGCAAGGAATTTCAGATGTCATCTGTGATGGTTGTTTGGCCATTAGCATGCAAAAGTACTTTTATGCCTAATCAATAAAATTGGACAGGGAAAAGTTTAAGGGGCGTGGGGAGATGTTGTTCACGTTCACCCCTTAGTGTATATCTTTAACTGTGAGAAAAACTAAAAATATTATTTAAGTCCATCTTATGTTGCAAAATGTTGGACTGGGCTGGGACCTGCTGATACTGTAAACAGAACAATGATTTGCAGGGATATCCTGTAAGTGATATCTAATTTTGAAAGTGAGAAATGTGATTGTTTTGGAAATATGCAAGTTTTTCTTAATTAGTAAGAATAACAAGTGGTATATATTACACATTATTCATAACTTTTCTTAAAACTAATGCAGTATTTACTTACTGGAAAAAAGTAATTTCTTACACTTGTTTTTAAATTGCTTCTTTTTACCTGTATGTTCAGGCTCTGGCTGCCAGGCTGGGGTTGGCATTCACTCAGCTTTATCATTGCTCTCGATTCTTGGACATCTTCTTGTTAGCATGCTGTCTGTAGATTCATTGCGAGGGGGCAAAATTGTATTAGCACTATAATTCAGCTGTTTCTGTACTGGATGCAGTTTGCGCTCTTGTCCTTTTGTGCAATAAAAATAAAAGTAATGTCGATATCTCCATTGTTGACCGTTCTACCATTTAACTCCTCGAGCTAATTGTAGCGCAAGTGTGCAGAAAACATGTTTGTTCCATGGTTTTTTTTTTCTTTCCATCCATGCTATGCAGAGAACTGAACAACCTCTGTAACACAAGTAACAGCATAATTCTAACTCTAAAATTATTCCTGACCTTAGTACAGTTATAATAATGCTCTTACTGAAAAATGTCATGTCATGTCATAACGAGAAACTGTCATAACCAGCCAAAACATTAACGCAAGTTAGCAGTTACTTATACTAGTAGTTAGAGACTTAGTTAAGAGTGGGCACACAAGAGGAAGGGCTCAGGTGATTTGCTCAGGGGATTGGCAGGTTAAGGTTTACCTTTGCCAGGTGGAGAGTCAGAGAGTGGGCAGCGAGGGGAAATTCACCCAGAACAGAAAGAGGAAACCAGAGAGTGTTCTCCAGACAACAGAGGTCTGAGGGCCTGACACCTGAGGAATCTGAGACAATATAAGATGAATCTAAGTAACACAGTTAAATTACCTGACATCTAAAGAAAGCCTGAAGTGGTCACCAAGCAAGTAGATTTTAGAATCTGGGAAAGATGAAGAACTAATCTTTTTATACACAGATGAGCAGATGAGTTGCTCACTTGCCTACATTGCCTACACTCACAACAGAGGAGAAGAGGCAACAGGTGAGAGAAGGGTGAGAGAGAGGAAAGAAAAATAAAGGGAAGAGGAGAGAAGGGGAAGCCAGAAGCTGCCAGGGATCGTGACAAAAAGAGCAACCTAGAGCCTGGCTTTCAGACACAAGTTCACCACTCTGTGAAGGCAGATACAGCAGGTCAACAATAAAATCATTTGATCAAGAATTTGTGGATTCTATTAATTATTTTATATAATAACGATAAATCTCTGTAAACCAGGGACAAACCTGAAAAACAATATGATCTTTGATGCCTGAGGTGTAACTGAATTAAAAGCAAATTGATTGCATGGAAACAACAACACTTCTGAAAACTATTGTTAGTGAACACAGATCACTGACTTTATACACAAAAACCAACCAAAAAAACCCCCCAAACTGGTCTTCTTAGTGCTAAAATACATATTCAGAGTGTGTTAACAGAAAAATAGATAAAAAAAATATTTTCACTTCACACTTGATTTGTTATATTTGTACTTCTTTATGCATGAAAGCTTTAAAGTTTTGCAAGTCAATATATTCTGTTTTTATTGGCATTTTGCACAACTTTTTTGGAATTGACTTGTATGTGTAGATTCGTTATGCATTATTAAGAGCAAACAGAGCGTCTTACTTCTATATATTGAAATTTATTAGCTCTGCTGATGCCTCATAAGAAAATGAACAAACAAAAGAAAAGAAGAGTTAAACTGATTTGTAAATCAAAAGGCTGCACTGAGAACATCACCTGGCTGCTCTTTGGATTTTTTTCCTGCAAAACCAGAAAAAAGAACGTGTATGACCTGTAATAAGCTAATCTGTGTGCAGCTGTGGTCAAGCCTGCTTGGGGAGACTGTGTTCTTTCAGGCTGAACCATCACTGTCGCCTCTCACTTAATGACTTTCTGCTTCATGAAAACTTGTGCGAAAGAGATTACATATAAAAAAAATAGAGAGAAAGAGTGAGGAAAAGAGAGAGAGAGATAAATGTGAGTTGGGGGTGGAAAGAAAAGACAAAGAAAGCAAAAAAAAAGAGAAAAAAAAGGTATATGGTGAGCACTGAAGCATGCCAAGGTTGCGTAAATTGGTTCAGACTGGTGTTGATCTTGATTACTGATCCATCTTGGTTCTCTTCTTCCCAAGACGAGAAGTTTGAACTACCACACAGATTGTTTGCCTAATCTAACCCAGACGAGTGTTAATTCCCATACTGTTTCCTGGAAATAGAGCAGATAGTTTTCATTTCTGCTGGTTTAGGTTTACACCATATCTACACGTCAGAAGTGCTCAGTACCCAGTACACAATCAGTGCATAGCAGCCGGTTTTTTTTTAATGTAAAATGCTGGAAGTTAGACTTAAAGCATAACCATATGCTTTAAATGTGCACGTATAATAAAAATGTGCACGTATAATAAACGAATAGAGTTAATAAGATTTTGCACTTTTGAATTACAAATAACTCCAGAAATGGTCATTTTTACTTTATAGAAAGTACAAATAGTTAACAATAATTTAACATATAATTTTATCACTACTTAATTAAATTATTGTGTTAGTTTTTATTTGATCAGAAACTCTTGCAAAAGTGTTTGTTTCGGCAAGATAGGCATTAACCTAACATACTGTGTCATGCAAACTTATGGAAGAACATGCAGACTCCATACAGAAAGGCTCAGAGCAGTGCCGCAACTATAGGAATAACCCCGTTAATAAATCAGCAAACGACAGGATTGCATGCTGTCACTTGCAGATATTTCTCACAGTCTGTCTTTACAGTATAGCTAATTTGAAAAAGATTTTGTTATCAGTATTGTACAACTGTTGTGATTTGTTGTGTCAAATGAGAACCCATATCTATTGCTGATGCAAATGTATCATCTTACCTGAATATGAAGCCCTGCAAGGCAAGGCCACCGTGATTTCAATATCAGATGGCTCGGTCTAGCAACAATGCCTCTATTATGCAAACAGATGTTCTTTACAAAAATCTGTCCAGTTACAGGCAGCATTATGAATGTAATGCTTATAAAATAAATTAAATAAAAGTTCCTCTTTCCCTCATTGTCCCATGCTTCCTTTTTCCCCTTGTGCCAATTACAGGCCGAGTGGAATTTGTTCTGTGTCTGTGCATCTCTCTTCCTGTGACCCCTGGGCTCATTCTCATGCTAAACTACTTTTCATTTGCTAACGACGTGGCACGGCTTCAGTCGGCCCATCTGAATATGTATGGGGGCAGTAAGGAGAGAACAGGTTTTATGGAGATGTGGATCCATCGCTGTCGCGTTCTCTCGGTTAGTCTGCTCCATTACTGATAACCCTGCACTCATCGCATACAGTAGACAGTGTTTTTTCAAGTTTATTGCAAGTTGCGTGTGTATTAATGTGTCTATCTGCATAAGTAACTGTGTGTTTGTGTGTGTGTGTGTATGTGTGCGGTAACCTCTCATTTAGTCACACCTCATTCGGTCATTACGTCCACTAATGTGGAATATGCATGGCTCTACTCATAATCACACTTCTCTGATATGCAAAACGAGCACTCCACTGCACCTGGCATCCAGACACACACTTCTCATCAGCAACAGTCTCCTCACCCTAATTTGCTTCCTGTTGAAATGTAATAGGAAACCACTCATAAAGGAAAATGGTTTGTTTTGTCTGCCTTGATAATAATGTGTTAAGGGTTTTTTGCTGAATGGGAATGTGTGTATTTGTGTGGGACAAAGGTTGTGTTCAGCTGCAGAAAACAACAGGAAATTGTAAATAGGAAAAACCGCTATGAACTGAGATAATAGAGTCGCTACAGGTGTGTTGAATTTTGTGCATGCTAACATTGGGATAATAATTGTTCTTTTGTCTACACCAGTAATGAACAAATCAATGCTACACTCATGTAAGCCACACAGAGCAGCTCGGACAACTCATTGCTCCGGTAAATATATTATCTGTGCAAAATCATTTCCAATACATGTGATAATTAATCATACAGTGACGTTTCTATTATCAACCGTGTCCTCAAGTGTGCGTGTGTGTTCTCTTCTACCAGCGTGCATGTGTTTACATGTCTATGTCGGCAGCAGACAGAACAGAAGGTGTGAAAAGTGGATGTTAGCACAGGCTGCAGATAAGACTGTAAAGCCTGTCTATCCAGACTGCTCCTTTCTCCTTTCTCCTCTCCTTGACTAAATCTAAATAAGATCAGTTGGGTGTTTAAAGTCCTGGAAGCAGCCAGGTCCTCATTTCTTCTCCTAATGGATTACAAATGCCTGGCGTGGGAGTTCTACCTTGTTATGTACCACCTTGTGGGGTGGAGCGAGGTGGACAGTTCAAAAAAAAGAAAAAAACTTTGAGTGAGCAATATCTAAATTTCTGTAAATACCTCAAAGGGAAATGCTATTTTAAAATTCAAATCCCTTCAAGGTTTGTTTAGGTTTAACATCAAGTATTTTATAAGCTTGGGCATAAGTTTAGCTCATCCTCATGAAGTGAGGGCAAGGAAGTTTTGAATTTTGGTCCACATATATGCTGTGTACTTGTTCACTGAACCTTTAATATGTTATGACTTCATGGTAGCTCTGCATTATGTGTGTCAGATTGCAAAGAAGGAACAGACCCTGCATACCTATCTAAAAAAAGGTTGGGAAGGGACACATCACCATGACAACACAGGGAGGAGTAGAATGTACGCCATTAAAAAATGCCAAGCTATGCCATGTATCTCGCTAGTCAAAACCATGCAGACGAACCCCCCCCCCCCCCCCCGAAAAAAACATATTTGTGTGTACGGATAAATTAAAGCATGCTCACATGCACATGCTTCCAAACCCACACAAAACATAGTTCACTCAAGCACACACACACACACACACACACACACACGCACGCACACACACACCCATGTCTTGTAATCCATTTATTCAGTCCTTGCCTAATTTGCCACAGCAATGACAAACTGAAGTAATTTCCTGCACATCTTTTTATTCCAGTTCAGTGAACTCTTAAACAATTCAGTTTGAACTTTGATTACTTGCTCCTCATTTGCATACTCTTAGTTTAAGACACTGTGCCCTCACACCAGTGGAAATGAGGTGACCTTACAAGGCAAAAGTTGCACATTTATCCCCTTCATGCCTACGCCGCTTTGCTTGTGTTTGATCAAGGTGTGTTTCCTAACATGCCACAATAAACAGTTGTGCTGTAATTATCAAATCAGTTTATCATTTTGAGACAAGTCTAGTTACACATTCAGGGAACTGTGTTAAAAAGAGCTGTCTACACAGATTTGGCAAGTGTTATCTTTTGAGAGCCAAACAATGACAGCAAGCAGCATGTCTGAGTGGAATTCGACACAGAGATAATAGTGACATCTAGTGGTCGCTAAGGAGAATTCCGGCGCCTGTGTGTTGAGCTGTGTGCTGATGACAAACAAAGCACTGCTTATTTCTCAGTGTAACAATTTTTCTCCCAAAGGAAGAAGAGGACTTTCTCTCTGCCGTGTACCATTTCAGCTTTGATTCTTTGTGTGTTTTTAACTTGCAGGCGAAAGAACCTTTTCTTGTTTTTCAGAATGTTTCTCTCTTGGGTCTTTTATCCCTGCATGCACAGCACACATATGCACCTACAAACACAGACTCACACACACACACACACACACACACACACACACACACACACACACACACACACACACACATAAATGCACAAACCCAAGTGAGATTCTAGGTCTAGGAAGGCTGTTTTTTCTGTGTGACACCAAATTTATTTAATCAATCCAGCACAGCCCCAGCTGTCCAACATGAAGTGTTTCCCAATTATCTTAATGTGATTTGCTCCCTGCTGTTGGCTGCTACACTACTGATTACGGTGTAATAAGATGCTGAGTGTACACGCGCAGACACACATAAATATTTTTTTTGTCCTCTGTGTTCTTGTGTCATCAGATAGCCAGTGTGAGTTATGACAAGACAAGCTGCGACAAATAGGGGAAAAAGAGACATAAACCCCAGGAGTGGAGGAGTGGTGGGATGGAGGAACAGGGTGGATGTAGGGATAAAAAGCAGACAGACACAAAGTCTGTAGGCCCCAGCAGAGCATACACCAGTGGTTCCACTGTCATCAAATCAAAACAGAGCGCCCTGCAGAACGACAGTGCAGACATCATCCTAACAATGTGGTGACAGGGCAGACGGGATTTTAAATACACATTAGGAGGCACGCCCCAACTCCTACAGGGAACAGACCGACAGTTGGAATATAACAAGACAGAAAGAGATGACAGAACAGTATATCAGTGTTTGGGGCCTCAGAGGTCTCGTGAATCCCAGCGGGCAACTCTGGCTCTCTCGGTCAGTCCCTTTGGTTTAATCCTGAGAGGTAGAATACAGAAGAAGCAACAGTTTTGGTGCCAAAGTGACTTAGTGAAGACAGTCAGATAATTAGATCGAATCTGGGAAATAGTGGTTCAGAGGTGTCGAGATTTGAACCTTCTGGCTAGGGGATCACACAACTGACAGTGTGAGCAGTGCAGTGGGTCTGCTGTCAGCAGCGTGGTTCTCTGACAAACGAGGGGAAGGAAGGTTAAAAGAGGCAAAAATTGTGGTTCTCTTGGGGCCTCTTTGAAGACCAAAGCCAAGAAGATGTTCTAAGCCCTCGGAGCTGCAACCATGATTTTGACCTAGCTTTTATAACTTGGACAAGAGAGAGAAATAAAAGGAGAGAAGAAGAAATTTGTCTTGGTTTTGTTTTTAGAACCTTGAGAATTCACAGAGGATAACATCTCCAAAGGAAACAGGAAACAGTCAGAAAAGGAAATATGTTTTATTATGTTTCTATTAGATATTATACGTTATTACTTAGTCGCAAACAGATTGTCTGTAAACTCTGGCTTAGTATCTAATTTGTGTTTAGTTGTGTTGTCCACAGGGTGTTGAACATCATGAAATATGATGCCACCCTCTGAGTCTTTTGAAATCAATAAGACACTGTTTCACTCTGTTTATTTTGTCAATCTCTGCCCTCGGTACACATGCTTGCACTTCCTCTCTGATTTTGTCAAATTGCTCTTGAGAAAAAAATAATCTTTAGTCTTTTCTCCTTGACTTTAATTATTTGTCTAATTGATTTCATGCCCATTTTCCACAACAAAGTTTCATATTTATGAGTGCAACTGTGGCCAAGCAACAGCTGTGTTGCAATTTCATGAACCACTTGAATGCTGGATGCTCTAAGCTCAAGCATTTTAAGGGTAATTACCTCTTTGTTCAAGTATCACTTATTGTATTGCCTAAATGAGTTTGTGCAGTAAGCTTCATTCCAGCGGTTCTAAACATTTCTGTATTTATTACATTTTAAAGCTGACGATGATGATGAAGAAGAACAAAAAGATCATACTTTACGTCACATCTATGAGGAACAGTACCACGCTGAGTCATTGCTTTGCAGGTGTCAGAGATCTTTACTTGGGACTAGTTGCCTGTATGGGGACTCTCTGATTATGCTCTAATACTATTTGAAAGTAAGAGTACTAACATTATATTATTATCCATGTTTTTCAATTTCACACTCAGCAGCTTCCATGTGGTCAGGCCTAATTGGGGCATCATCAGGGGAGTCTTTTCAATCTGCATACTATATGTGTGTGTGTGTGTGTGTGTGTGTGTGTGTGTGTGTGTGTGTGTGTGTGTGTGTGTGTGTGTGTGTGTGTGTGTGTGTGTGTGTTTGTGCACTGTATGAGCTATATACACAGAATTCCCACTGTTTTACTGGTCGAGAAACGTTGCTAAGGTACTTTTATGACTAGGACAAAAGCAGCGTTGTTTTTTTTTTTCTTTACTACTGCTTTATCTTTAGCATGTATACTTAGCATGCTCTTAAAAAGAACATCAGGGAGTATCTCCATCCAAAGACGAAAACCCGAAGTTAACATCTGGATGTGAAAACAACAAAGCAGCAGGACTTCAACTCTGGTTTCTGCATTTTTGAGTCCGAGGCTATAAAGTGTAAATGGTAAACTCGTGCTTATTAAAAACAACAAATACAGCACTTGTCTACTTTAAAATCTGGTAAGTAATTTGACTGTCCTTTGGAATCAAATACAGAAAATATATGAACGTATATGTATTTGCAGAATTCTTTAATAAAATATCTATTTTACAGCGTTCAAAGTGTATCCTCCGAGTTTGACTGCATGCTCTGAGTTTGACCTGACAGGCTCAGCTCAGCTCACCGACATCAAAACACATCAACCTGAAGCTCTATCACTAACCACACATCAAAGGATTCAGTTCTTCCTGGGTCCATCTGTCCTTTCATTCCTTTTAGTCACTCCCCAGGCCCAGAGAAACATTGCCACCTCTTCGGGATAGGCAGTCAATAGACCATTTCCTTTTAAAGGTAAACATAAAATTCATTGGCCTAAGGAGGAGACCGAGTCCATGAAAATAAGTTTACAACACTGACATTCACTGACACAGTCTACAAAGCTTGTGCAGCTGAAATCACCAGGGGTGCTGCATAGATATTTTGTCAACAGCCCAAAGACGGCTCTAACACAACAGAGCTCTATAATCCTTGACATGTCCTGCTGGGAAAGGAGATGGGGAATCATTTGTGGACTCCTCCCCAAAGACCTCTGAAAGTTACTAATGTACCATACCGTGACAGTATTTTCTTTACATTGTACAACTTGGCTAATAAAAAGAGCTTCACCTCATGCAGCATATCATAGCAAATGCTTTCACGACTTTAAGAAAGCAGTATAGATATAATATACAGACATTCATAATATGGATAACCCATGTGGTTTTAGGTTTAAATTGTAGCCAGGGCAAAGGGTAAACATTTGTTTTTGATAAACTCTAAGTTTTATATAGGAGTAAAAATTCTGTGCTGCAACTGCCAAGCTTCAGTTACACGAAATCCATAGTTTAGACTGGCTTACAAGTGATGCCATTTTTTAAATGCATGATTCATGGCCACACTTAAATATACTGATCTAATTTTTTGTCAGCTTTTTTAGATTCAACCACAAAAATATTAGTGCCAGAGCTAACTACATGAAAAATTGTATCTAGGCTTTGAAATTATGCCATGAGAGATTTTCTTTTCTTTCTTTCTTTTTTAACCAGCTGATCAATTTAGCTTGACTTCAGAAATAACATCTATTGTCTGCTCTGTTCAAAAGTACTAACAGTTTCTCTCTGTAAATCTCACTAGTTAGCGTATTTTATATTGTCTCTTTAATTAGCTCAAAAAAGATTTATCCATCCATTTATCATGCAGTCCAAAAAGTTGAAAGAAGGCAGCTTGTGTGTCATATTTTAAATTTCTCAAATTGGTCTAAGTTTGGCTCAATGACAGCATAGCAGAAATATTGCTAAAAAGTTTAATGCGATAGATACCTGGAATGGTTTTCATACTGCAGCAACACATCTTGCAGTGTGGTTTGTGCTTAATTTGGTTTTCAATGGACAATGACCAGA
The DNA here is from genome assembly GCF_013358895.1 of Oreochromis aureus. NCBI lineage: Eukaryota > Metazoa > Chordata > Actinopteri > Cichliformes > Cichlidae > Oreochromis > Oreochromis aureus. Next base: position 10,273,729 of record NC_052948.1, on the reverse strand, counting down.
AAACACACCTTGAGGCTATGTAAGAAGAGTAAAGGAGTGCTGCATTAGATCCCCTGACCCCCACAATCACCTTACCTAAATCCAGCTGAGATGGTTTAGATGTAGGAAAAAGCAGGCAGCAAGTGCTCAGCATATGTGGAGATAAACTTCTTCAAAGCTGAAGTGTTGCTGGTAACAACCCCCAGAGCTGCTTGAGAGAATGCCAAGAGTGTGCAGAGCTGTAATCAAAGTAAAATGTGGCTGAAATTTAAAACATATATTTGTTTTGTTTACACTTTCTTGACTACTGTTTGACTACTATTTGTTTTATTTCATAATTTCGATGCCTTGAGAATTGTTCTGCAGTATAAGAGTGAAAAATAAATAAAAAACCCCTTGAATAACTGGGTGTTTTCCATAATTCTGAATGATACTTCACTATGTGACTCAGAAAAAGGATCTGTGTTTTTATTTTTTTTTAACCTTATTTTGGACAAGTGAATTGATGCGTGCTTTCTCAGAACTGCACAAGACCTGACGGTAATGGAGACATTATGAAAACAATCTGCTCCAAAAGCACATAATGTATATATTTTCTGTATAGTAAAGAAGTAGGATGAAAGGAAGGTGTGTCACATGCAATGACACGGTACATTAACCATATCTACCCATTACAAAAGGCTACTCAAAGACAGCTTAAGGGGAAAGGACGAGAGGCAGACAGAGGGTTAGGGTGCTTCGTACACATAGTTATAAACAGCAGGAGAATATGTATTTACAGGAGGCCTTCCTCTTTCATTTAGCTGATGTGTCAGTGGAACAGGTGTGGTGTATCAAGCTGCCTATGACTTAACATGAACACTATAATTAGTCCCAGAGCCATTCTCTGAGAAAAACACGCATATTTCCCTGTATTTTGGACCTGTATAGTGTGTGTGAAGGCAGGAAGCTAATCAACTGAAGTGCATTCCATATTATTGTGATATATTACCACTGTATAGGCTAAATATGATCTTTCACACCAGTCAGTACAGGGAATTAATCTATTTCAACTCTAAATAATGACACACGCCACAGGGCCTAGGATGGGTTGTTTTCTTCTTCGCTGACAGCCTGTGTTCTTCTGTTTTGCCCTAAGGGATTGTGGGATTGAAGAAATCGGCTCTACTTTTACTGTGAACTCTAAAGGTGAATACTGTCTCTCATGAGACTACAATGTGCTTGGGTAATGATTTTAAAGGATTAGATGACACTATTTTTGCATCTACGTACAACAGCAACCTCATCCAAATTTTAGTCGTAAAATGCAATTAAAAAATGCAAGAATTTACCCAAAAAATGCAAGAATCATTGACATTTAAATTGGAAGCAGCGCTTTTGAAAGTAAACCGAAAGTAAGTGAATAAAAGAGTGTGCTGACACGGAGAAGAAAATATGAAACATTTTTTCCCCTAGATTCCCTGTTCTGTCAGAGGAAGAAAATGGTGTGAAGCTGGGAGAATATCAGCTTCCTATAGTGCATCTAGCTGTCAATCAAAACATTGCCACTAATTGGATAGTGCCATGCTGTAACCTAGGAAACAAAGGGTCATATCACATTCACAAATCACAGGAATGAAGGTCATGGAACAATAATAGTTTGAGCAAGAAGCATTTTTCCTGATACTTTATTTCTGTCACTATGAGGTCTACTATCAAAATAGGTCCGAATTTCAGTAAGGCCAAACCTAACCAGCAGTTGCCTGGCAACACAAATGCTTTATCCTACTCATTTTGCTATTTTACAAGGATTTGACAAGATCTTGTAAACACAATCCTAAAAATTAAGGGATTAAAACAGACCTAGATACAAAAATAAGCTGGAAGCAATGACTGCTTTAAGCATGCACAGACACACATGCAGGTGACCTCACACCAGACACCCAATGATTGATTACTACCCTTGGGCTATCCCTCTATCTGAACTTCCTGGTTTTTAAGTCTTGCTTCCTACAGGGGTCATTGTTTTTTGTGATGTGATTAACTAACAAGAGTGAGGTCATGATTCATGCTCTGGTCTTCCAAGAGGTTAGACCACAGAGTAGAGACAGTTTCTGAGGTGGTCTGACTGAAGGGGTGAAGGGGGCAAAAGGTGGGGTTGGGTTGGGATAGGTGGAGGAAATTTACCACCACCTATGTTTGCCATGGTTTATGTTTAGGCTATAGGGTGGATTTTTACACGTTTCCAGTTTTATATCCTGTCTTCTGATCTTATTGGTAAAGTAAGAGATATAAAACAATTCATTTAACTCTCAGCAGAACGTTATTTGTTCTTGAAACTAAATAGGTTTATCCTAATAGTTAGACATATGTTTAAAGTTACCATACTTTAAACATATGTGTATACCATGCCATACCAGTCTCCTTGCTTTCTAATTTCTTAATATTTGAGAAACAATTAAAATCACTTAGCTTCTGTCTTCAAATAAACATATAGAACCCACAGTCTATTGTCCTTCGGTCTTACTCTTTTCTGTCTGCATATCTCACCCTTGAAACCCAGTGCCTTCATGTGACCCTTTTAGCTTTCTAATCGAGTTTCTTCTTTTAACAGCCATATGGTATTGGTTTCAGTTCTGCTGCTCCAATCTAATGAGCTATACCCTGTGGAAAAAAATAAAACCCTTTAGATTTATTTAACAGTCTCCTTACGAATTCTAAGAAATGACCCTGTGATTTGAAAGGTTAAAAATTTATTGCAAGCTAGCACAAACTCAGCTAACGACCATTACTGCAGATGAAAAGCAGATAAGGCGTTTCATTTTCCAAACTTTATCACTGTGTTTCCCTTTCTCTGCCCTCCTCCTACTTCTCTCCTGTCTCTTTATTGCTGGTTTTACTCTTAATGGGTGTCAAAGTCAGGGAGTGTACTGTCATTGACTGTCAAAGTGTTAGAAAAATTCACAAAGAGGATCCAGTTAAAACAAAAGACATTACAGAAATTGCTGGTGGAATTCAGGTTGAATTCATCTGTTGAAGTGGTAAGGATTTAGCTGTTCAGGGTTATTCACACAAAGTATGTTTTTCCACACAGTACTCCATCTGTGTTCATGCAATGAACCGTTAGAGATTATTGTTGCATGACACAATTTGCTGTTACCAGTCTGTGACGGTGTGAAAGAGGGAGGTGTGCTGACATAGAGCAATAGGGGACTGGTACCAGTGAGTGAAATTCCATATTTACAGCACTGGGCTGCCACTGTTGTCTGTCCCATACACAGTTATATGCACAGCAGCTCAACGGCTACAAGCTGCTTCCTGTTTCACCACCATCACCCTGCAGGTTAATGAGCACTGCCACCACTCCTAGCATATATCTCTGGCTTGTCCCATTGCCACTTCCAAATCACAGTGAGTCATTGTGCCGATCGCTCCTCATTTCCTCTCCAGTGACGGCGTGAGCTGTGTGGTAGCAGGCAGAGTGCAGGATCCAGCAGCCTTCAGCGCTCATAGGCTTAATGAAGGTGAGGGTGTTTTTATGGCACATTCTGACCTGTTCAGTCAGGTGGCACATTAGGCACTCTCTGAGGGCCTTATTACAAATGTCTTTACACAAATGCTTACAGATGCACACACACACACACACACACACACACACACACACACACACACACACACACACACACACATGCACAGAAAACCTGTAATTACTCATACGTCTGGCAACCTTCCACCCAACACTTCATGTGCCTCTATGCTGTGCCCCCACAGAACTGCTTTATAAGTGGCTCGACTTTTATTGATACTCCTAACTGCTGAAAATTGTTTCCAATTAGACAAAATTGGTCAGTTAAAATAGTGGAAGTAACTTAGTTACTGAGTCACCCCAGCATAGATCGTGACTATATTAGAAATGGACTCCTTGGTAATGATACAGAGGCACCACCATTATCAGAACTGGTGGTAATTGCTTAACTGCTCCTAATTGCTTTAAATTGTTTTTAGATACTGTAATAGAGTGATTTACGGATGTCAGCAGGCTAGCCAACACCAGTTATTGACACTCAGGTTCCCCAAAATGAAGAGGTAGATTAAAAACACACCTGAGATACACTTTTGGGAATTGGGAAGTTCATGCTTCACTGGCATACATATTCTCATCAATGAGTTCCTCTGAGACTTAATGAAAGTCATGTAAATGCATTCCATTGTTATAATGAAGAGGTGTGGAAACACAAGCTTAATAATGACTGTCTGAACAGAGAAGTCAGCCGTGCAGTAAAGAAGATTAGAAATAACAGCAGAGTTGATGGTGTATCAGTAATATGATCATATGGTTAAAGTTGGTCTGAAGTATGTTGGCATGTCTCTTCGAAGTTCCAGTGAAGGGAAGGGAAGGAATTCTGGTTTCTGGCATTTCTTTAAGAGGAGTCAATAAAAGGTATTGCTTAGAAAAGAAGAATTCTTAAAAAGAAAAAAAGGAGGGAGGAAAGTTGCGTGTGGTAGTTGTTAAAATCAGTGGAAGGTCTGAGGAATGAGGTGAATCCATCTCTGTTTCTGTTTCGTGCTTTTCCTCCTTTGTCTGCCTCTCTCTCACGCTCGTCCTGAAGCCATCTCAAGACAAAAACAGTGATTTAAAATGACTCATTTGGGGAATGCAGAGAGCTAACACACTGAAAACTGAAAAGTCGCAATGCAACCTCACTTACCACACACCCTATAATACTGTTTAGTATCATGTTTACTAAACAGGCTACACAAATACAGTAAACATGAAACAAATGCATTGAGTATGTAGACAGATGTCTCTTCCATGGAACCTCCCTAAATTCAAGAAATATTGTTTTATTGCATTCCAAATGTTTCCTCTAGGATTTTTACATCCATTTGTAGGGTATTTGTTCGCTAAGGCCTACATCTGTTTACTCTGGCATGTCAAATATCGATTCTATCTTTATAGGGACCCAGTCTCAGTGTTTATGAATGTGGGCCTCAGGGGACAAGGCCCTCACTGAGTGAACTGTGATGTTTGATAAGCTGTGAGAACTCTGAAGTAATCCAGGGCCACAGGCATTGCTGTTTCTCTATCTGCAGCTCCCTCCACCCTCTCCTTCCCCTTGGGGTTTCTCTATCTTTAATTGCCCGAAAGGAGAGATAGGAATCACATGTGGCGAGAATGGGGAAAATGAATATTAGAGAGAATGACCTAAGAAAACCGCTTTCTACAATAGCCTCACAGGAAGTAAACGTTACATGCTTCCTATCTCCACTTCCCCTTGTCTGCCTGTGCCTGATCCCATCATCTGACTCTTTTTGATAGCTTCTGTAAACTCAGTAAAACAACAGTATTTCATGAGATTAAGTTTATTAAGTGAAAGCCTTGTGTACTGTATGTTGGCTCTGGTTCTTATTTGATTGATTAATGTTGAGTTTACTGAATATAACAATAACACAAGGGTTTGTCAGTCTTTTAAGTTTGAAAGCTATCTGGTCATTATTATGTGTGTTAAGGTAAGCAGTGCTGGGATCAGTAATTTAAACCACTCGTGTGTTTAAACCATTACTGTCTGCTTGGGATTTATTTTACAAAATACGAACAGCTGATCGGGGGCCTGATAAAAAGACACAGAACACAGCTGTGCCATATCTCACAGCTGCATACGTCAAGGCTACACTCAAACTACACAGGGGAGAACGTTGTTAAGTATGTTTTGTTCAAAGGCTTGCAGACCATCTGAGGTTGCATGTCAGCCTCCTGCCCTGAAGGTGTAATTTACACTATATCCTTCCAAGTCTCTCTCTCTGTCTTCTCCTCCTCCTTAGTGGAGTGTTGTTGTCTAATCAGATGAGTTCTCCAGATGTTTTTTCACTAGAAAGGAATGCAAAGGCCTATCAAGATCTCAGACTTCAGCTCGACTATTTAGTCTGGATGCAATGCCAAATAAAAATGACGTCTTTAGAGTTTGGCTTGATTTCACTGAAACGACATGTTAAGGTGACAAAGAAGCATTGTTAGGGTTTTAAAAATCCCCCAAATGCAGCGACGGTTCTGTAGAATATTAAGTTCAAAGTTATTATGCAGAAATCCAGTTGGGACTTTTGTCAAAGTCGATTCTGCTGATGAATTTCCTTTGAATAACATTCATTTTTACAAGTCATTGCAAGATGACAGCCATTCATTTCCTAGGACAGTCACTCCCTTCCTAATCGGTACTTTGCACCTCTCTCCTCCACAGAAGAGATAAATGTTTGGGAGAAAGTGCTGCTGATATTGGCAGCTCTAGAATTTACACTGAACTACACCATTTTTGGAGTACCTGAGCAAGTTGTGGATTCCTTTTGGTTATTTCATGCAAAAATAACCTCAATTTACTTCTTGTTCACAGTGTAATATCTTGTAATAAAGAAAGAAAGGAATAAAGCAAATACATTACAATGGTGTACTTTGTACACATTATACGTTACCCAATTTAAAGATCAAAATAACTCATGACACTATTTTATATATTAAAGTATTTATTTTACAACATGTAATGTTGTAAAATAGTATAGCCATAATACGGAACAAATTGTGCTTCACTTCTGTCCTTATTTTGAAATATGCTCTTCTGCACTTTTTCTTTAGTAAAATACCTCTCAGTGTCTCAAATATTCTCCCCTGTGCACTTCTTCCAGCCGCCATACAGCCCACCTGTTTCTACTTTCAGGTCACTTCACTCCTACTGTAGAGACTGTCGCGCTGTCAACCACAAAGCTGCATGTTCCTGTTGAAAATAAACAAATGATCCCACGCTTAGACACTTGCCAATCACTAACAAATTCAGAACACAAAATAAACAGAGTGCAGACAGGAAAAAACAAACTAATTTCCTCTGTGTACTCACTTTCTGCCTCTGAAGGTATGTTTTTGCTACAGTTTTCAGTCTAATGGGCCTACTTGTTTGTGCGTTTGGAAAACGGTTTTAAATGGACTGTGGGTTTATTGTTTGTTCTAGACTCTGATATTTGAAGCTGTGATTGTTTGACTCTTAGCTAGTCAGAAAAATTCAGTCTTGTGGTATTTTACTGGGGTTAGTTTGTGTGCATATGTGCGTGTGGTCTATGTATTATCTGTGTTGTGAGGACCTAAATCTGTTTACTAATCAAATCACTTTATGGTGATTGGACTTCAAAAAGCGAGTCTCCATAACGATGATGTGTCGTAAGTCTCTGTAATGTCGTCTAAAGTCATGGATACATAACTCTGTGTGTGTTCTTGGATTACTCATGATATAGATCCGTTTACACAGTCACACAGTGGGAACAAAGACAAGTAACAAAAAGGAAAAGAAAAACAGTTCCCTTGAAATCTAATGCAGTGAAAAAGTTTCCCTGAACTTTTTAAAAATACTATTGAGTTATGATAAACATCTATTGGAGTGAATGGAATATATTTCTGAGAAAATGGTTCATAGGGCCTAAGTTTACGGTCACGGTAAAAAGAAAGTACACCTTCTTTCAATTTAAAAGTTTTACATATTAGGACACAGTAAAGAGAAAATAAATTCTGGACTCTACCTGGTCTTATTATGTAAATGGAATTTCAAATGAACAACATGATACATTACACAGTGTCATCATTAATTTTTGTTATTTTTTAGCAAATACTCAGAAAACATGTAGAATCAATGTGTTAAAACACCGTTACTGCATCCATAGGCATTAAAAGGGTAAGTAACAGCCTCTTGTGCCTCAAATGCACTTGATTACCTGATGATCAGCAAATGATGGCATCTAGGGCTGTGCAATATGATCAAAATCTCGTATCCCGATATAAAACATTTCTCATCCTGATAACAATATATATCACAAAATAGTACATCTTCTGTAAATGTCGGGCAACTTGACTTGTGTGAAGTGTTTTCAGCTGGGCGTCGTGTACCTGGAGTCGAGTGTTTTGAACGATGTATGAAACTATATACTTTTAGATATGAGTTGTAACAGCTGCCATTTTCTTTGTGAGTATTTATTACATGGCATGCTGCGTGGAGAAGCCTGTTCTAAAGTTTGAGTCTAAGGTTTATTTTGAGCATCTGACGGTTCTTTGTTGCTTCTCATCCGTAAACTCTCTCCACACATGTCATTCTTGCATAGGTGGTAGAAGAGGTTTGTCGTGTTTAAGTCTGTGGTGGGGACCGGTTTGCGGCATAATTTGCAGATGTTTCATAACCAAGCCATGTCCATGCTACAGAGGTAGCCCGTTGTTTAGGAATAGGGTCCTCGATTTGTTTTGACTGGTCCTTTTTTTTGGAGCTACCTGGTTCTGCCTCGTCTTTACTGGCCATGCTAGTATTCTCTGTTCGATGAAAAAATATTGCCGTAATCAGTGTATTTTGCGACACCACAAAACGTATAATATGAAACGATAGATGTTTTATTTTTGTCATCCGATATATTTTGTCATATGACGAAAAATTGAAGTTTTGGCAGTGTGTTCATCAACACCAACAAACCAGCAATGATCTTAAAGAAGTACTTGTTGCTGGCCCTCAGTCTGGGAAGAATTATAGGGCCATTTCCAAACATTTTGAAGTGAGAAAGATTATTCACATGGCTGTCCTAGTAAATTCACCCAGAAGTCAGACCGTGCAATATTCAGAGAAACTGCAAAAAAACTCAAGTTGCATCAGGCGTCAGTTAGATTCAACAAGTATGACTTCTCTTTCCAAGAGAAAGCCTCTTCTCTCTAAAAAGAACATTCCAGCACAGCTTAGGTTTGCAAAGATGGATCTGAACAAACCACAAGACTTTTGGAACAATGTCTTCTGGACAGACAAGGCCAAATAGGAGATGTTTAGAGAAAACCAAACACAGCACAAACACTTCATACCAACTGTCAAGAAAAATGGTTGAGGGGTGATGATTTAGGCTTATTTTGCAGCCACAAGACCTGGGCACCTTGCAGTCATCGAGTCGATCCTGAACTCATCTGTATACCATATCAAGTGTTCTAGAGTCAAAAATTTGACCTGAACTGGGTCATGCAACTCACAGTAATCCCAAGCATACCAGCAAATCTGCAAAAGAATGGCTGAAAAAGAAAATCAAAGTGCTATCAAACTAAAATATTACTTACCTGACAAGTGCTTTTGGAATGCAGCATTAACCATAACTCCTTCTCTAGCTCTCCAATCAGATTTTGATAATAAGTCGCACCTGCACCTCATTGTTCAGGCTCTCTTGGCTTTTTGGTTTCATTCTGATTGCAGTGGTTGTTATGGATGTGTTGAAATAGATCCTGTATGTTGAAAATAGATTTGATGTGTTTAGACAACCTCTTTCTAGTCTGATCCTAGTGTTTGTTGACTGGACCTATGTATTTGGTGGCTGTATGTGGCTGTCCAATGCCTGATGATGGGGAGTAAAAACACAGTATTAAGACTGCAGACCAGACTTCGGATAACAACCATGATGTTTTTTTGCTTTGTATTTTAATTCTAACTGCCTTTCTTTAATTTGTTTCTCCTTATTTTCTTTCTTTTAGTAGGTGTAGATTCAAAGATTCTAAGTGTTTATTGTCATGTGTACAGAAGAAATAGCATTTCTCTGTGCAATGAAATTCTTCCTTTGCTGTCCATACACAAATGCCAAGTTAGGTAGGGTTGAAGGAAAAAGATAAATAAGGATAAAAATAAGACAAGATATTAAGATAAATAAGGATAAAAACTAGTGAAAGATAAATAAATAAGTACAAAAATAAGTAAATGAAGACAAGTGAGGTATGCAGTTGTCAATGTAGGGACATCATGTTAGGTGAGGTTCTCTCCCCACACTTACACATGTGAATGAAAGTGTTGGGACATAAGAAAATGCAGTGAAACACATTTGACAAGGACTTAGTGGCACCCCTGGGCACTATAGTTTGCCTCCCAGATAGTTGTATAGATTTATTTATTGGAGCTGATATTTTTATTTATTCACTTTTTAAAATAAATAAATACATTATAAAGTAATATCTAATATCCTTTTTGGTTTTAACTTGTTTATTTATTTGCAGCTTCAGGCTTGTTTTTAACTTATTGTCAGCTAAAGAATTGAAAGTAACTTGGCTTTTTTACTGCCAACTGATTATGTAACAAAGTCATTAGATTAATAATTCCAAGTATCATTGTCGGTTCTCTTTCTTCTCTTGTAACTGCCCTGGCCACAAACTGAATCATGGAGTGTACTTAGTTTTTCACACAATGTATCTGGATTTTAACTCAGCTTTTGTTTCATAATGACATGGTGTACTACATCATGTCATGAGATTTTATTTTAATAAGTTCAGAATCTGATATGGCCCATATTTCTAATTTTTGACTATGTTCTGTATGTGAAACCCCGAGTTAAGAGGGTGTGCTTTGTTTTTAACTACACTGCAATGATGCAGCTACATAGAAACACCCATGATGAGTAACACACGTTCGTAATGTGATACAGCAGCCTTGATATCTCGATGGAGTCCTAACATTTAGTATCGTTAGCTATCTGAATGTTTGCCATAGTGTTTGTGTCCACCCATCCACAAATCATTGACACAGAAGTAGTAAGTAAGCCTCTTTGTATATGTAGAAGAGTAATAGACATGAATGGGAATGATACAGATTACCATTCACAAACAACTTTCATTTAAAGAAGCCTTAGCCTTATATGAATATTGTATACCAGCGGTCCCCAACCCCCGGGCCTCGGACCGGTACCGGTCCGTGAGTCGTTTGGTACCGGGCCGCGAGAGTTGAGGCTCAGGTGTGAAATGTATGTTTTTCAGGGTTTTTATCGGTTTTCAGCGTTATTTTGTTATCGTTTTTATCGTTAATTCGGTTTTCCTGGGTCTTTTCAAGTGTGTTATGAATAAATCATCTTTTTTTCCAGTACCGGTACTAGTTTTATTTTGTTGTATTTATCCGCGACACCTTAAAGGCCGGTCCGTGAAAATATTGTCGGGCATAAACCGGTCCGTGAGGCAAAAAAGGTTGGGGACCGCTGTTGTATACCATCTCTGGGGATCAGTTTGAGTCTGATGTGCTTCTGTATAGTTCAATTTTCTTAGGCTATTCAAATCCTTACATTGCTTGTTGACATGTCTAGTTGAGATCTAATTAATGATCCTTATCCCTAATCATCAATAAGTAACAATAGTTGACAATTAACTCTGCTCGAGTTGTTTAAGAGCACCACAAGCCTGGTGGCAGTTTTGTAATCAAGATTAGTTAATCAGTTCAGGTCTATTGGAACTAAATCTTGGAGGCCTCCGTGTGTGTCCGAAGTAAAATAGGAGCTGCCTGTGTTTACAGGCCTGAATAACTGCCCTATTGCTGTAGATCTTCACGATTAGTGTTAGAAATTACTCACAGATTGCATTACATTCTGCACTCTGACAAACACTGTGTGTGTGACTGTGCACACGACCCTCTCGCCAACTAATACCACAAGCATGCAAGAAAAAGCCATTTCCTTTTCTAAAAACAAGTAAGGATTGTGAACCTACTAATGGAACTTTAATGTCACAGTTTATAAGACTTTTAGCACTCTCACCTCATTTGACTTACCAAAGAACTTAGCCTTCCATCTTACACCAACAGCTTCTTTTTGTGCTTTAGCAAAACCTTTAAGAAACAATAAAAATATATAACCCAACACTAAAATGGGACATATTAGCCATGTACATATCCCAAACACACACTTTCCCAATGAAAGTGTTTCCACTTTTAAAGAATGGTGATTTTGCATTCTTGTAGACACATTTATGCAAATTGTTCTTCAAATAACATTCTTTCTCCTCCATTGCCCACAAGCTTCTGTTTACATTTTGGCAATAGATTATTTTTCAGGATAATGTACACTGTTCAGTGACGAGATCTGATGAGATGGCTGCAGCTTTCCACCTCATCTGGATTGAACATCTGATGCCCCATTAAGAAGGATCAATTAGAAGTGAAACCTTTATACATAACTTCTTATCCTGTAGACTTAAGTGCAACACTCTATAATCAGAATTATAGTTATTGCTGAAGTTTTTTTTGGTATTACTTGTAGACTGTTGTTGTGTGGCGCAGCCTCCATTTTCCTGGGACAAGAGTCCCAGTGTAAGCTAAAATAGGCTAGCTCCAGCTTGTATAAAGTGCTCTACTCATAATATTAATTGGAACATGTATAACGCTCTGGGCTGTTTTTTCTTTGTTTCTTTTAAATAACTCAGCCAGTTTCTAGGAAACTTTCCCACAGTTTGTTAAACTGTCCACTAAAATCATGTTCTGGTACTGAAATCACTGTCAGCATCCCTCAGATTTTAATTTGTTTGAACATTGTTTAAAATCCCACAAAGGGTCTCGAGTTACTTAACATATGTGCTTCTGTTGCTAATGGGTTAAGCTGACAATCGTGCACCACAAAGTCTCCAATTTGAATCTGAGCAGGTATTATTGTTGTCTCTCTCCTGCAATTTGAGCAATTTCTATACTATGGTTAAATAACAGGATATAATGGTCCAGTCCGTGATAAATAAACAAACAAACATTTGGGTGTTTTTGGGGACAAATATATGTGCTTCGAGTTTGTGAAATGTAGTAATGTATTCCAGTATGAGGCTAAACTCTTATGTCGCTCAACCCAAATCCCAGGGAAAATCCCAAGGAAATCAATCAATTTGTGCAAGTATTTTACTCGATGCAGGCACACACAGTTGTTTCAATCACTTCACACATTAACTTACATTAATTTCCCAATCATTTACCCTAACCATACCATGTCATTTAACCACATCTCGTCATATAACATATGTTCCAAACATTTTCCTGACCTAAAAAACAAAAACAAGTTTACATTACAAGTACACACACACACACACACAATCACAAACATACACACACACACACGTTCGACAAAGCTCTCTGGAGAATGGGCAGGGATCAAATGAACATTGGACAGCGTGCACCCTTATGTCGTCAGTACAAGTCATCACTAACTGCTTTCCGCTTGTGTATGTGTATTTGCGTGAGTGTGCGCAAGAGAATGATATCCTGAGGAAGATCACACCCTGACACTAAACCTCCCAACAGTGCGGGCGGATACTCTTTTCACCTGTTGACCTTTAACCTAATCCTCTTGGGTAACCGGGACCCAGTCGAATTTGTTGAAGATACACACCCACCACTGGAAAAGTGATATAATCATTACAACCAAAAATCAATAACAAGCATTTTCATCTAAGTTTATGGGTGGGACAACCTGCAACTCTCTTTTCTTGGTCCAACATTACAGCTCTGTTCTTAAATAAATTCATTTTTTGTGCATGTTTGGCTCTAACCCTTCCACAACTCACACGAAGTGCAGATTTGGATTGACTCACGTCTGTGTGTACATAAATAGAGAGTGCCAAAGAAATCCATGTTTACTTCAAAATCAACTCCTCCATTCGTTGCACAGTCTTTCGTGACACGGCCAAGATCTGCTGCCTGAATCAACATTCAGCTCTTGGTTCTTTCTGCTTGTTAGTAGATCAGGGAAACCCAGAGTACACACAAGTCTACAAAAATGATCCGCATAGACTTTGACTGGACACAAATCCCCATATATATCAAAACACTGACAGTTTAATCATTTCCCAAGGGGAATACGACATATTTTCGGGATTAAATCGATGTGAGTTACTCCAATTTACTTGAAAACAATGTAAAATTAAACAATTAAACAAAGATAGGTCCTAAAAAGAGATAATCATCTATTAACTGGAATGTCATTGGTTTGATCCCCACCTCCTACTGTACAGTTTGTAGGTGGACGTGTACTTAGCAAAATACTGAAACCAGGCTTGCCCCCAATGTATTCACTGGTGTGACAGATAAATTGATGCATGCTTAAAAAAAACACGGGTGAGGGCATTTTTGTAGAGTGAAGCACTGAGTGGTCAATAAGAAGAGAAAAGCACTACAGAAAAATGTGAGGCAGTCCTCAGTGGTTAGGTCAGTCCAATGAGCTGACTGCAACTAATATTTTCAGTCATATTTTTGCCACTAATAATTATAAAATACCACATGATAATCACTAACATGTTTTACAGCAACACGAGCTGTGATTGGTGAGTCATGGGTATGAATGCTTTTCAGATCAGTTTTAAGCCATTTTTGATCATGCTAGTACATACCCGTTATCAAGGCCCATCGTAACTTTAATACTCTGAGCACTTTCGGAGGGATGAAACTGAAGCTGTGGAGCGCCCAAAGGACGGCGATACAGATGCTGAGGGCCCCTCCCCTCCAGCAGCAGCAGCAGCATAACTGGGAGTTTGCCGTCTGTCTTTCCCGGGGCGTACTGCCACAGACTACCCAGTCACCCAAAATACACACACGCAGTGCACCAAGAGTTCAAGAGCGCTTTTCAGTTTAACTAACATTACAGGGAGTGGAAATATCTGCAGGAAGACCTCATTTTATCCATCCACTTTCCTTTCGGTCGGGTTGAGGTTGTGCCAAGTGTCATACTTTTGGTCGTTTTTTTTTTTTTTGTTTGCAACGGACAACTTTCTGAGACACTGCTATTCATGTGGTGCACTTGCACGCGAGAAGAGACGAAGTCAGCGAGCGAGCAGGTGAGGAACACACCATAATAATAACGAGGGTAATAATCTACACCAAGTTATAACCGTGTGTCAGGTGGACCACAGTAGAGTTTAAATTAATAATTTAACACTGCAGAGTTTTAAAGAGGGTATACCGTTTTATGTGTATCTGTACATTTTATTAAGCTGGATTTACAAACTTAAACGTATTAATCGATATTTAAGTTTATTAATTGTTTTCTTTTCTTTTGATAGACCGTTTAAAGTACAGAGACTGTATATGGATATATGAGAAGTTGGTAAGAGGGAAAATTTTTGGTTTCTTTGCACAGTGTTTGGGGAGGGGGTCTGAGTGTGTGGGACTTCTAAATGCCCTCAAACTGAATGTGACTATATGGACTTAAGCCAAGTACATTTCCACTGTCTGAATTAATCATACATACAGTAAAATGTTGAAGTGGACACATTTGCCTCATTGAGGTCATTTATTTGTGTTTGTGTATGTTAGTGGTTTACAGTCCAGCAGAGAAGAAAACAAGTAGTGATGTAGTTCTTTTGACTCACTGGTCCACTCTCCCCATATTTTGTTTTTAAAGGTTTACCTAACTTTGCACTGGGATCTGGTGGTTCTGAGAGAGGCAAACAAGGGAGGGAGGGAGGGGAGTTTGCACTTGTGTGGATGCATTGATTTCTCTGGCAGTGTTTCAGGGGTTTCGATCAGCATGACTGAGGTAAATAAATGACTTCTGCCTTGGGCGACAGAAAGACAAGACAGAAAATCTTGTCTGATTTTCTCCTTTAAACAGTGTCCAAACATTGCGTCATTGAGATGCTGTCAGGCATACCTAACACATACACACTGCTGTATACACACACATCCCCATGTTTACTTGGCCGGGAATGGGGAAGGCTCAAGACTGCTGCGGCTGTGATGGAAACCTTCTATGTGAGAAAATAAGTTACTATGTTGGACTGGTTAAGGGGGTGTATTCCATTGTTTGCTATGCCAATCAATGCCCTTCCCATGCCGTGCTACAGTTGAGCCTCCTGTGTGCGCTAATTCATTCCAGTCCTATGTGGCATGTCTGGACCAATCCAACATTTCTCTAAAACAATCACAGCATCAATATTGAGCTGTGTTTTAAATGGCCTACAGCAACACTTCTGAGCTCTGTCAGAAGTCGGTGCAGTCTCATGCTGAGGCTTTTTCCTGGACAGTGATGAAAACTAAAACCTGAAAGGGGTCTTTCGCAAAACTCAACAGGTTTTGGGTGGAAAGTGTTATTAAAACATACTTGTATGCTGCACACTATTCTGACCTAATATGCTCATGTTTGCAAAATCCCTCAGTGCTGACAGACAAAGCAACTGGGAAGACACATTTACTGCAGTGATGTTAGTATGTTTAGAGTGTCTACAACAGCTAGGTGCCAGTGACTTGCAGACAGACTGACGGGCTCGGTTTGGCTGTCTTTCTGCGGCCTCTCTGTGTCCCCACTTTGTAAATGAACTGTGCTTAGGCTCATATGGAGATAAACTGCATAACAGAGTCTTTCCAGCACTTACAAAGAACAATACGGTTACTTCTCAAGTGTGTAGATGACAGTTTGGTCTTGAGAAGAGTTGTTGCGTAGTCTAGATGGGTGTACCCCTATATCCTCAGGCCATGAGGATACAAGTGGGTGCACTTACAAATGTCAGTCACTGTTTTCATGCCCTATATTGCTCCCATCTGCCTCCCTCAGGATAGTATTAGCTTACACGCACACATTTGTTCATACATGCAGGCACTCATACAGATTCTGAGTGGCTTTCCGGCGTCATGACCTGTCCTGAGTGAGTAGAGTTACTTGTTTTGTTGTCAATTATCAGCAAAACTACCTGTACGTTTATCTTCATCCAACCGTCTCAGTTACATGGACTGTTCTCTCTTTTACATATTCCCTGGCTTTGTTTTCACCTCATGTTTTTTAATTGCCATTTTCTCTGTTGACGAGTTAAACCATAGATCAAGTATCACTCCTTGCTGCTTCCTCCCAGCTTTCCATTAACCCTTGTGTGTGACAGGAGACCTGAGCTGGCTCTGTGACAACTGCATGTGGTTGTGAGGAGCTGTGAACCTTGTCTTCTATTGTTGAAGACCAACAGTAAACAATAAGTGAGTCTTTAATAACAGGTGCTGGAGCATATTATCTGGCTTTGGTGTATTTGGTTTCCATACCAGCAGCCTCCAGGAGTGTTCCCTTTCCAGTGTTTTGAGATACAGACAAAATGTAGACAGACAGGACCTCAGGGTTGGAATTTAATCCATCTTCTTTGGTATTCCCCACAGACGTACTCTTCACTTCCAGAACGGAAGGAATTCAACTGGAATGTCCTCTTGTAGGCATTTCCATTCACAGATTTCATGCATAGTGGTTTAGAGCAAAGTGTAATTGTCAAGTGGTGCTTTTTACTTGCATATGGTGCTTTAAATGGGTTTATATGGTTTAAATTAAGGCCTGAATCATTTACTCTGGGAAATCCTCACTTAAATCCATTGACCAGGGCAGTAGAATCAACTGTCTGGAGTCCATAGAGTCTAATTTTGTGTAGTTATGTGAGAGATTTGGTAATCAAACATTTTAGAAGTTATACGATATAATTAAAGGTAACAGTTTCAGGAAATCCAGGCTTTCCTACTAGTAAGGGATCAACCCTATTCTGTTGCATGGAGAAATATTTGGCATCTTTACCAAGCATGGTTTGCACTGTGTATTCCTTCATTATTTGGGACTAATTTACTACAGTGTTTTCAACTTCAAAGCCCATCTCTGTCTCCATTGCCATGTTTTGGATGATTAAATGTTGCATGTAAGGCGATATTTTGGCAATTTATTTTGCATTCAATTTCTGGAGCGATATCTAATTTCCCAGGAGATGCACATGCTGCGCTGTTAGATATTAGGTTTCAGTCAGATAATGTGGGATCACGTTAGTGATTAAAATGCTAAATGAATCACAGGTTGTGGCCTTGATGTCTACTTAATAAAATGAGTAAACAAATTACACAAAAAACTTGCACATTTATACTATGAAAGTTCCCCAAAAGCTTTAATTTATAAGCATGTATTCTAGCTTGGGGGGGTTGATCTGTATCCAGAATAATGTTAACAATTATTGACAGCTTGTGGACACAGATCTGCTACTGTTATTTTCATTTGGTCATAAAGTCTAACATAAAAATAAAAGAAATGACATCTTATTTAAAACACGAAGCGTAAGGCTGATTCCTGTCTTTTTGGAACATTGATGTATTTCCCTAATTACTTCCATCTATACCTGGAGTTATAGTTAGTAAACCCACTTTAAAATGTAATGTTTCTTCCATATTCTTTGTAGTTTGTATTTTTAGCATTTTTCCTGTGAGACATTAGCTCACACACAGGGGGCGGTTGCATGCTTGCTTAAATGCAAGGCTAAAGAAAAGATGATTGACTCTTGCCAAGAAAAACAATTAATGTCTTGAGAACTAGAAACAATTACCTATGTTGTTCTGCTAGGTCAGTGCCTGTGGTCAGGGAATAAAGACAAATAGCTGTGCTAATGCACTCTGTCCTGTAGAGATGGAGGAGTTAGATAATAGTGTACTCTACAGGGCACCTGGGTGTTGCTAAATGCCTCATTAGGGGTGGTCTTGGTGCAAGCATGCCCATAGCCAGAGCACTTCTTCACCATCTGCTCTTTTCTCATGACTGCTGGCAACTTCTGTTGTGCATTCACTTGAGCTAGTTTCTCTTTACAGTTCTTGTATAGCATGTCAGCTTCTAGATTCACTGATAATACTAACTGAGTAGATGTTTTATGGCATGTAAAGACTGTATTGTTTAAACCGAAACAGAAGAGTCAGTATATTTAAAGGTGCTTTGTGTTGGTGAGAGATCAGAAGCCAGGAGCACTTGGCTGCTAGCTTTAAATCTGTCACCATCTCTATCAGGATTATTTCTCCTGACACCCTGCACTGTGTGCTGGCCATGCTGCCAAAGACAACAAGGACTCTAGTCACCAGGAAATAGGGGTGTTAGCTTAACTCACATGGCACAAGAAGGTTGTTTCCCCCATTACTCACATCTCTTGCACACTTTTTCCCTTATTTCTCTTTTCATTTCCGTTATTGACACTTTCAAAGTACTGACTTACGCTGGTATTCCTCCTCCGGTGTGTGTCATCTATTACTCAAGAAGTTGAGGTTGTTTTTTTTTTTTTTTTTTTTTTTTTTTTTTAGTTTTTCTTCCAAGACTTGTACTTTTCTTTTCCTGGGGGTCATTCTTCTAGCGGGGTGCTGCACATGCCTGGGCTGCCGAGAGATGTGGGCACTCAAGCTGTGAAGAGAGATGCATTACTGAAGTGCTTCTCACTTGAGTGAAATTGTGTCACTGCTCTCCTGAAAATACTGTAGGGAGGATAAGCTCCACCATCAGCACTATCAGTGTCGCTCACAAAGTGCAAAGACTACATGGATTTTAACCTCCTAACTTTCTCACTCTCTTTGCTGATTGCCCATCCATCACGCAGAGCTCTATATCTGTATTTCTAACCCTGAAGGTGTGAACACGTCTCAATTTGTCATCCTAAATAAACACCAGTCTGTTTATCAGAGTCTAATCCTCTTCGTTTTAAAGCTATGGGGCACTTGGAAGGGTGCCGCTTACCCCTGTTTCTGCACAAAGAGCTACAGTTTTAAACATCAGATGACTGAAGAAAGAAATCAAATAAACTTAACTGAGTTGTAGTTGAACACCTAATATCTGTTTCACATTTTACCCTGCAGTACAAATCGATGGGCAAAGACCCGGGTCAGTATATTTACTCAGGATATCACCTTTTTTTTTTCAGGTGCTGCTTACACATTATCAAATGGCTATTCTCTGTATGTGGTGGACTTTTAAGGAGCATACATGCTGCCAACATTAGAGATATAGGAGTGTGAATGTCATATCTAATCTAGCTTTAGCTTGACATTGTTTATGTTGTCACTTGACAGGTTGATGTGTGCTTTCTGAAATTGGGTGGAAGGAAAGTAATGATGGCGGCAAAAGGTCTCAAGGGGAGGCATTCTTTCAATGCATTCATTAATTTCTCCATCAATAGTCTGGTTAATTAGTATCCTAATGGCTGTGGAATCTGCAGGAATGCAGGTTAAAAACAGGGACGATACTCAGTCTGTGCTTAGAAGATGCAGTGAATGCATCAACGGTGTAATAAAGGGCACAGATTTCATGAAGCTGCAATGTGTGTAAAAAACATTTTGTATGATTCTACACTCTTTTTGAGGTGGTAAAGTTAATCTGAATATTATCTTGTATTGTATGAATTGTGCTGACAAGCAACTTTAATTTTAAGAAGGAAAATTAGTATCACGGTTCACTGACAAATCTTCATATACTAGTTCCACTGCTTCCCTTTTTAGGTGTCCGAATACCACTGAAAAAATATTAATTTATTAAAACACAGATTTTCAGAATATAACAAGTAATTAGTTAATTTTTAGTTCTTGCCTTTTTTCCTCCCTACTTCTTTTTTAACTTAAAAGATTAACAGTCTGTGCTCCTGCTACTTATTCTAAACCACACATTTATTTAAAAGCACAGCTTTTCAATCCTAGTCAGACAGCTAACTTTTCAGAATGTGAACTAATGTCTGGGCATTTTTAATTGATTGTGACGTCCTAAACAGGGCATGGCCCATTTTTTACATGGTATAAAGGAGGAAGTGACAGGGTCATCAACCAATCCTTAAACTACTGGCAAGTATCATTAAGGCAAAGAATTAAGTTGAGTTATCCATGTGAAAAGGATATAGGAGGAGAGAGAAAAGCGGAGACGTGCCTGATGAAAAGTAGTAGAATGCAACTGTTTTGTTAGTCTGACCTTTGTTTGGGGCAAACAGATTTAAAGGCGAAACAAAAGGAGAGCCGGTGACAAGCAACAGCTGATGTAGGATGGGCAAAGGAAGGGGACATGCCTGTAGGGCTCCATGGCGAAACAGCAACAGAAGTTTGTGTATATACCCCCTCTCTGGAGTTAGATGAGACTGCTTGCATCCTCATACACTTATGATTGCTCCTCCCTAGCTTGACTCTTTACACTGCTCTCCCTCCAGGGTTGCAGAGAAGCACAAAGTGAAAACACTACAAGATGACTCCACACAGTATGAAGAAAGAGGACTCTGGCAATCAGAGCTGGAATGAGGTTGGGGCTATGTTCTGCTTGTCTGGCAGTAATTATGGAGGCAAAGGGAAGAGGTTTATGGCACTATTCCATCCAGGGGTCACACTGTTTGGACTGATTTTGTTGGCCATCCTCCCTGTTGGAGCAAGCATCAAACAGAGTGTCCCCAGGGTCAAACTCAGCCATAAAGGTAAGAACTAAATATTGCTGATGTTTGTTTTAATTCAAACAATATTGCTGTTTGACATAGGATTTTATCTTTTCATTTTTTCTTTCTTGTCATACATCTTTCCATCTTTTAGTGTGCATCTTTTTTGTCTTACTTGAATGTGACTTGAAGAGAAGAGAATTTTGTAAAGTTTATGTAAATGATCTGTAGCACATAAACGTGAAGCAGAGTGAAAGGTTTCTCACTTACTGATCCATCAGTCTGCTGCGTGGATACTATCTGATCTTATAAATGTGCTCTGTGTCCATGTATGTGGCTTTGCATAAACCAAGTGTGTTTGCTTTGTGCCACCAAAAGTTAGGAAGTTAGATTATTGCATTCCTTAAACCTGAGTGCAAACTTTACTTCAAAGTCTTCATCCCTCATGCTGTGTATCAGCTACAAGGAACCACACAAATTAACTTAACTTTTGTTCCATAAAATTGAATCCCCACTGTGACCTGAAAGCGAACTCACTCTGACTTCAACCTCCAAAAGCTTTTGGTCTTTTGGTCAAGGCTTCTAAAACCAACTATGGCTGGAAATAGATACATATGCATGTCCTATGTGTCCAACAAAAACATATGCAAGTAGCTGCAGGAATAAGGATTACTGTGGACACTGTTTTTTCAGCAGTTAGCCTAGTATTTAGCTCTACGGTTTGTCTCATTTTATGTTTCTTCCATGCCAGTAAAGTAAAGTACTTTATCATGTTATGTACTCTGATTGCCTTTAATTTGACTACGTACTACTTTAATCTTCTCAAAAGTGAATGGCTATTTGACAGCAATATCCATATTTGGTTCTCTCAGTGAGAATCACTGAGGCAAAGACAAATCTGTCAAAAACAACAAAAGCTTAACCAAGTGCATGCATCCTGCTCCTCTTGTCATCATTTCATTAGTGGACACTGTTCAAAAGCAACACCACCCAGCAGTGAATTCACTTCCAGCATCTCATCAGCTTTACTTAAGCCCAAATACAGATTCAATGACTAAAGGGTGAAATTATAAAAAGTAAAAATCCCTCATTGAGGGAGTACCTCTAAACCAACTGCTTTAAAATGAAAACCCAAGAACTTTAGTTTTCATTTAGTGAACATTTAACATTAGCTTCTAATCAATTTGACTGTCTGACCTAAAATATGATAGTGTCTGCCATGCCCCTCTGAATATTCTGAAACCAGAGGCATCCTACATTGCATATTCATTCCTGAGACTGTAATTGTTTCACCATAATCAAGTTCTGGTGGAGTTACAAGTGAGAACAGAAATGACCAGATGGATCATTCAATAAATGAACGTGTTACCCTGGTAGCTACAAAGTCTTTGATTTCAAATGGGAATTGAGCAGGATAATTGTCTGGATAAATCATAGCAAGCATATGGGTGTGATGTGCCCTGCATCCTGCACACCCCTACCCTTCACCATATGAAGTATTTTTAGCAGTGACAATGTGTCTGATGCAGTTGACCTCCTGCTGTGTGCTACATGTGAGAAAGGGCAGGTTCAGGCATTGCTTACAGCTCTAAAGAGGTATCTAAGTCTAAAGCTTGATGATGTCTTACTCAAATAACTGTGTGCATGACAGCAACATTGAGTTCCAATAATTAAGCTAATCAAGAGGTTTTCATGGTGTTTAGGGCTCTCCTCTTTGAAGAAATGTGTGGAGACTATGCTAAGCTTCAATAGGCTCATAGTGCTGTGTGTTTACAGAACAGATTACTGCTCACCACACCAAGGGCTAGCAGGCCTAATCTCTTTGTGAGTTTTAGTCTGTTTGGGGCATGATATGTGTGTAGGAGGGAGATACATCAGCACGTGGGGGTTCAGTATGTGTGTGCAAGAGAGAGAGCTTGAGTAAAGGGGGGGTATTAAGGGAGATGGTGTGGTGAGCAGGGGTCCCAAAAGTTCAAATATTGAAGGTTGGTAACCTCTCCAATCATTCTTACCAAGAGGGTAATCACAGTGTCAATCCTTTCAGAGTGACTCCCACAGGACTCCTCTGCACTGAGCCAGTGTTTACTCAAGGCATGTGGCAAGTGTGGTGCGCTGAAAAGAGCCTCGTGATAGAAGAGAGTTCCTCTGATGGAGATCAAAGACACAATACTGAGCTAAAAATGTCGACCATATTCAGCTTTCAGAAACCTATGGACCTTACAAGCTGCGAGTCCAGATCTAAAGCAAGCAAACTGTATATATAATTTCATATAAAAACAGTACATGTACTGCATAAAAATGTACAAGTGAATAGCCAAATTGTACTATTGTGTAATGGATGAACAACAGGTATTCCTGTCTAAAAGTCTACCTCCTGAGATACTATGCTATCTAAATTGAAAAAAAAAACTTATTTATGAGCATGTGTAGCTAAACAGGATTAGACAACTTCAAGTCGAGCCTTTTTTCATCTCAGTGACTGTCTTTGGGATTATACTGGTTTTAAACTGCAGAGAATAAATTACGTCCCACAGTGTAATCCTGCTAAAATGTGTTTTTTCACTGTAATTTAATTTGAGTCAGGATACTGCATTTTACATGTCACTGGGGATATTTGTTAATGTGTTTGTCTGTGTCTTTCTCATACTGGGACAGAACTGCTGCAGGTGGGCAGTGTATCTCTGTTTTTGAGTCCCTCCAATGGCCTTCATTCGCAGTCGCTGCTGTTGGATGAAGAGAGGGGTCGTCTTCTGTTGGGAGCCAGGGACCACATCTACTTGCTTGACCCTGACAATCTGGCTGAATCACCTACAAAGGTATATGTATATGTATGCATGTGTAAATAAAATATGGCATAAAGAATACTCCAGGTTCAGACGTGAAAAGACAAGATACTGTAATAAGTAAAGAACAGTGCTTATTTTTGCAGTTGTTCACGCCATTTGTTAT
The DNA here is from genome assembly GCF_013358895.1 of Oreochromis aureus. NCBI lineage: Eukaryota > Metazoa > Chordata > Actinopteri > Cichliformes > Cichlidae > Oreochromis > Oreochromis aureus. The sequence goes on along the minus strand of NC_052948.1, from coordinate 10,249,887 downwards.
AATGTAGACATTTATTTAGGTACACGTCAATATATTTACAGGGGTATTAAGTAGAGCCAGAATTATATATGAGGAGGGTCAACATATTTATAGATATTAGCTGTTTGCCGATATATCTGTATTAGCATTTATAATAGACAAAAAATGAAAATTATAAAAATAAAGAAGAGACCAGATACACGACCTTCGTAATGAGTGGTGATGTTGCATAGTGTGTCCATCAGAGGGCACTCTTCAACTTCCTGTTTGAAATGCCACAAACAAACAACAAAAAAGCAGAGTTGGGTGGAGGATAAAAGAGTAAATTATCGAGGACCACTTGTAAAACTAAAACAAGATTACTTCAGTATTGGTTTAAAAACCCTATAGTACTTGAAGAAATGTAACTTTAAAGCTTTCACACACGTTAACTGACCTGTTAGTGTTAATGTGAACAATGCATTATGGAACATTTAGCTGCTACCTGTTTGGCCATTAAGTGGGGCGATAAGAATCGTTTTTTCCTTTAGGATTTTCCTGAAATGCACTCAGCTATGTATTGTTTTAGGGAAACACTGACCTTTCAGTCAATAGCAGTCTGAAGTTATCTGTCTGGTAAGGTCAGGGTCATCAACTTAGAGAGTCCTTGATCCCACCCACACGCATGAAGCACACACACAATTACATACATCAGGTATGTACACATTTGATGGAGTGTGCATGCTCAGACTTTACACAAACACACAAATGCATTTGGATGGATGCCATATGTTAACGTTTGTAGATGTTAGTGTGTTTATGCAGCTGAGGTTGATCCACTGGTGGGAAGACAGTGTGTTTATTTGATCTTTATCTGGTTGTTTTAACTCTTAGTCTTGCTCTTAAAGTGTTGCATTTCTGTTGCCTCTAGGGGTCATTAATATAGATGCCAGAGAGATATGAACTGAAAGTCTGACCCTCTGAGCCCTGTGAGATCAACCTTGACAGTGAATGTGATCTTCCCTGCAAACTCAGTGTTTATCAATTACTGAACACGCATACCTGGATTGGGACTAAAAGCCCCTGAAAGTCAGGGCTTTATGATGCTCACAAGCATTCCAGGTGTTTCTACCTCTTATTATAAAGAGGGCCACATGTTTTAAGTCTTTAAAAAACTATATATGCTAAAGCAATGCACTCATTTTTACTAGGTGAAACAAGGTCAGCCATCACATGAAACTCTATCCAAAACTAATTAAAACCCTAACACAGGCACACTGTTCTCGGTCAGCACATCGTATTGTAACACTGCTTTTCTGTATGATAATTCAGCCATGAATAAGTTTGGGGATAGCACTCCATGGTAGGATTTAGTGGAGGTAACACGCTAAGCACATAAGCCTGTTATAACACATGTATGAATATGGTGGCGTACATTAAAGGGAGGCTGGATGTTGTACCTCAGCTAATCTCTTACCACAACACCTACAGGTGTTAAATACTGTAAAAATGCCATTTGTTATTTAGATATGGATAGAGATGAAGGGGAAATTGTGTAGTTATTATTCTATTATTATTATATCATTTTACTTTAAGCACATTTCAGTATAGAATAGTGTTATCAATAGATTAAAAAATTAACTAATTAATCTCAAAATTGTCTGTAATTAATTGTGATTAATTGCTATTACTTGATCCTGATTACTTGATTTTTTCAACTTTATATTTAAGCTTGTAACAGACATTTATGCAATATAATGAAGTTAATTCAGAATAAACAAAGAATCTATGCTTAAATTCAAAGAGAATTTGAAAAGTTTTCTTCAATCTTTTAACACAGGTTCTCCCAGATGCTTTAATTGTGTTAAAGGTTTTAATCGTGATGTGGATTAATTAGTGTTAACTCGTTAATTTTCGGCGACGCTGATATATATACATATATATATATATATATATATATATATATATATATATATATATATATACGTATATATATATATATATATATATATATATATATATATATATATATATATATATATATATATATATATATATATATATATATATATATATATATATATATATATATATATATATATATATATATATATATATATATATATATATATATATACATGTATATATATATTCACAGAAAAGTTTCAGGTATTTTGAGTCATTGTGCGCTTCAGATGTGTTAATCGCGTGAAAATTTATAAACGTGTTAAGCATGATAGTGGATTCATTTCCATTAACGCATTCTTTTTGACAGAACTAGTATAAAAATAAAATGAAATGCAATACTATTTAATACAAAGAAAACAAAAGTCTGAGAGTTCAGGGGTCTGCTTTTGTTTTTAACTTTAAGGATTCATTAAAAAAGAATCAGGTTAAAGGATCTAAAAGAAATCCAGAAAATCTTGTATCCTACTCGATATTCTCAAAAAGTAACAGTTATTCATGGAATGTTTGTCACGAATAAAACGTTTTAATCTTTACAACTTAAATATTTTAGCATAGCATATAAACTGTAAAGAACTGTAACAGGTCTTCTGTAAATTGAAGCTGAATGCTCACATTCTGGTTATATTGTAAGAAGTGAAATATTTCTGATTTATTTATCGGTTATTAGATTCACTGGCCTGCTCTGAAGGAAAACGTGGAAATGTGCAAACTGGCTGGCAAAAATGAAAATGTAAGTGTTTCTAAAGAAAGCCATTCAATCTATAGATTTTAAGTCTCTGTGATTACTAAATGTACCTGTTCAATCAGTCTTTCCAGTGTACATCATACATGTTCGTTTTCTGTCCCTGCTTGTTCCAGCTGGAATGTGCAAATTTTATCAGGGTCCTTCACAATTACAACCGAACACATGTCTATGCCTGTGGGACAGGGGCCTTCCACCCCACCTGTGCATTCATTGAAATCACTGGCCACAAAAAGGTAAAGTGGGCATGAGTGGATCTTAACAGGAAACATTTTGACTAGAGTCGATAAATAGGCTTATGTTTGTGAATCCTCTTAATTTTGTCTCTCAGGATGGCGTTTTGAAGCTGCTGTCTAATACAGAGGAGTCTGGCAGGTTGAAATGTCCTTTTGATCCCTTGCAGCCATTTACATCAGTCCTCACAGGTAAGATAACATAGGTGACATTGTACAAAGCAGTCCTCTACCTGCCTTATCTTTTATTGAGCGAGAATTTTATAGTTGCAGAGCGCCACGCTTCACTTCACTCAGTTATTTGCAATGAATTTGTATTCATGTCTTTGTTTGTCAGCCCTCTTCTCCTATTTTTTGGGGGCCAAGAAAGACACAAGCTTACGTGTCTCTGCAGCAACAACAAAGTTACTTGGCAGACAAATACAAACAAGTGTGTCTCTTGCATGTGCTTGTTTCAGTATGTTAATTGAAATCTTACTCTGTGTATATAAAAAAAAAGCTGTAAGATTTGTTTTCTAAGTCTACTGTGCCTCTATTTAGATCAGTACCTGTATGCGGGCACATCTTCAGACTTCCTGGGCAAAGATACAACGTTCACACGCTCCCTAGGCCCTCCTCCTGACCAACACTACATACGCACAGACATCTCTGAAGACTACTGGATCAATGGTACACACATGCTTGCACACATCCACGTTAACAGGCTGACTGCACTCCAAACTTGTTATTGCTTTTTCTCATAACTTCTGGCCTCTCTACTGATACAAAGAGCCTCTCTGTGCCCTCAGGATGGTTATTGGCATTCCAGAGGGAAGGAAACAGCCCACTTACTCATTTAGCTGGAACTTTTATATGAATGCCATAGCTGAGCCGGGACCACGCCTATGGGGGAATTTACAGTGTGCCACAAAGTTCACAGTCCTAGCCACACCGCATGTTAGCCAGGGGTATGCACAGTCATCACTGGGGACTGAGGAGTGGCCTTCTCTGCATGCATCATCTCCTGTTTGCAGTGTTTTATAGCCACTGATGGACTGTCATGTATCAACAGTTGTCACTAGGACCTAAATCCTTACACATGGTATCCACATTTCATAACTACACAGTCAGAGATATTTGGAGTAATGCTCTCTCGCTCTCTCTCTCCCTCTCTGTCGGTGTGTGTAAACAGTGAGTGTCGACACAGGGCGGCCGTCTCGTTTTTCCATTTCTTGGAGTGTTTCGGTGTTTCAGTGGAACATCTTTTCATGACTAGCAATGACCTTCTGTCCCATGTGTTAGCTATAATGCATTAAGCCGTTCCAGTTGGGGAATCACCCTCTAGTGGTTGGCTTGGCTTCTAGGTGTTGAGCTAATGTTGATGTAATGTCACTGTAACGTTTAAACTTTTGGGCCTGCTCCCTCCTGATGGCAACATGCTGTTGTTTCTCCTCACTGCTAATTTCCTACATCATATGTAGCACTTACTGTTTTAATACAGTGTCCAGTGCCGTAAATGCAGTTGAAAATTGTGCTTACTAATAATTCTTAGTAGCTTGAACAGTTAAAATCAATCCAAAAATAACCTATTTGCCCTCCAGTAATTTTCAGATGCAAACATGCTTTCTGCAGTTTAACTGTATTGTAAGTATTAATTATCCATTTGATAATTAGCAAGTGTACAGATTAAATTTTGCACATACACACAGGATCATCACATAAAACATAATATATTCTTATTCATAGGCTCTTGACAGTTTTATTTTTTAATTTTTCACAATCCCAAAAATTTTAGACATAGAATTATCTCCCAACTCTTTTGTTCCGTTCAGATGTCTGGACTGTTTGAAGTTTTTTCTGCTGTATCTTCTTTAGCAATTGTTGCATTCACAGCTTTTCTGCTTTACTGTCAGCTTTTGCATCAGCATTGTGTCTAACCAAAGCAGGTATTTCCTTTTGCATTATTCAGTTTTTAAATGTTTGCTAACACATTTAGAAGTATTGTGTCAGTTTCATGTTGATAGATTGCTTTCATGTCCCAGAGAGGCCAAAAAAAGTAACAAAGACTTTATATGCAGGACATATACACTTGTCATAGATGCTCACATATAAATCAAATGTTTAACCCAGGGTGTGTAAGAGGATCTTTATGCTGCACTGATGCATAATTGATACTGCCTGACATACTGAAAATCATGTAAATTTAAACAAAACTGCTTTTAAAGTCAATTAAATCTTCTTTTACAGTTGCTGCATGTACCTAAGTGCAGTTTATGTTCAGCCCATTTCAGCTTTACACTTAGTAAAGAGAGAGTAATACATCAAATCTCTCTGCAGAAATAGAAGACAACTGTAAATAAACACATGCTAAGTGTAGTTTTAATGCTACCTTAAGACTGCAGTTCATGCCAAGACCATTATGACTCATTTTAATGCTATTTCCTCTGTCTTCTCCATTCTGTGTCTTCAGAGGCCAGGTTTATAGCTGCTCATCCCATTGCAGACACCTACAATCCAGATGATGATAAAGTATACTTTTTCTTCCGCGAGGTGTCCTGGGAAGGCAACGACAAAAGCATCCTGTCCCGAGTGGCTCGTGTATGCAAGGTGAGATATTACAGGAGAGAGGTGCGGAAAGTAGGAGATATATGGTGGAGGGGTGAAGGGGATGGTGCAGTATAACTAATGAGCGACAGCAAAGCCGATGAAAGAAAGTATGATGCTGTACATGGATGCTGAGGGCCAGGTAGTGATGTGGTAGTAGCAGAGAACTGGTGCTTGAAAAGACAGCCTGAAGTCGATAGGACTTTGTAAAATAAGAGATGGTGTCCTGATCGGGTGTGAATCTTTGGCTGGGAGGAACCGTTCCCAATTTTTTCCCAATTCTTTTGTCGTCATCCAACTCTGTCTGGAGCAGTAAATCATGGTTGTAATTCTTATGTTTGCTGTGTTTTTACTACCTAGTCAGTCACTGAGGTCAATATAGATCATTTCTTTTCTGAAAGACCTTTGATGATAATGTGTCACTGCCACTTAGGTTCTGTTTGACAGCACGTCAAAACAACTATAAGTTTAGCTGCACCGCTGACTGTGGGCAGAAGCGGGGCAGATGCATGATCTGAGGCTCTCTGTGCACCACACGGTGTGTCGCAAGAGGCAGACTAAACACAACAAAAAGCAAGCCATTTATTATGGCTGATGAAAAGTCCATAAATACAAAGTGCATAAGAAAAATATCAAAATAGAGACTATAGAAGTGGAGACAGCTGGGGCAAACTAGACGGATATAGGCAATCAAGAGAGGGAGACAAGAGAGGAAGTAAAACTCAAGACAAAAAAGAGACAACTAACTAACAAAGTAAGAGGAAATGCACCACAACTTTAACCGAAACAAAGAATTCTGAACCTTGAATGAATCATTCAAAACCACAGAAAAGGAAACATAGGGGACAAATAGCAAACCCGCTCTAGAATATATCACCTTTTCAAAGATGCTTAAACATAACTGTGAGGATGAAAAATAAAATCAAAACAAGAATCAAGCCCTCAACCTATACTTAAAAAACAAACAAACATGGAGACCAAACAGAAAACAGCTAATAAGTGACAAAATCCAGAAATCAAAAGATTCAACTCTATGTAACAGACCAGGCATTATAACACAGTGTCCAATTAGTTCTCCAAGTGGAACTAGGTGACATGGCAGTTTAATATTAGCATGCGCGATCCAGGACTGCATTCTTAGAAAACAGCTTTCAGTGTGGTTATGACTTGAGAATAAGCCGTAAAGCAGACTGGAAGGAGATTCGTCTGAATTACGGCCCTTTCTTCTCTGAGCCATGTGTCTCTCATGTACTTTGTACTTTGGTTCATATTCATTATCTGCATTGTGAATGACAGCTCCTTACATCAATCCTCTTTGAAGATTATCACCATTGTGAAAGATCCCCATTAAGTGCTTACATTTTGGGGGGTCTCTTAAGCACAAGTGTGTTTTTTGTGTGTTAAACCATAACAGCCCTTTCTACACCACTTGGCTAAGCTTAACAAGGGGGGTCTTTTAAGTTTTCAATGCGTGACAAGGAGGTACACTTGAACCCTCTTACCATACCTCAGTCAAAGGTCTCAATTTAAAACAGCAATTCATATGCTAAAGTAAAACCTGCATTATTAATCAGCATTTGAATTCTCCCCTTCATCACGCTGCACTTCCCCTTCCTTCGTTTTCCTTTTATGTTTTTCACCCTTCTCAGTGTTTTCCTTTCACTTTTCAGTTACTCCTGACTGAAGGTCTTCTTTGTGCAAGTTAAACAAGCAAATGTATTCCAGAGGCATGTGGTTCACCTGTTTATTTTCATAATTAGTGAAGGAAACCTGAGTCAGTCTATGATGCTGTGTGTTGTCTTTCCAACCGCATTGGCTGGATTACAGTGTTCATGCTCAAATGTATATTATTAATTACAGTTCGTGTTTAGCCGCGTTGGACAGCTGCACTCTGCCGACGATGGTTTGTTACAGTGTGTGTGGTTGTGTTTCAGAATGATGTGGGTGGGCTGAGGAGTCTGACCAATAAATGGACAACCTTCCTCAAAGCCAGACTTGTGTGTTCCATCCCTGGGCCAGATGGCGTGGACACACACTTTGATCAGCTCCGTAAGTGACTGTAAGATTAAAAACTGAAAATCTGGTCAATAAAAGTCAGTTATATGTTCTAAAAATTGTCTTCTAAGAACATTTCATAAAAGGACGAAAATGCATCAGCAGTACCACATGGCTAACGCTGCTACCGACTGCAGTTCTTCAATACTGCAATTTATTGTGGGATGCTCGCCTAAATCTTTTATGTTTGGTTATTGATAATAAAAAAATACTTTTTCATTCTTTTTTATTTTGTAGAGGATGTCTTTCTACTCCCAACCAGAGATGACAAAAACCCCATAGTGTATGCAGTCTTCACAACCTCTAGGTATTATTTTTATCAACACAACCTCAGGTCCTTTCTTGTTTCTCCAAGCATTAACCTGACCTGTTCTTTTTACTTTTCCTTCAGTTCCATTTTCCGTGGCTCAGCAGTGTGTGTTTATAGCATGGCAGACATAAGGGCTGCGTTTAATGGACCGTATGCCCACAAGGAGGGGCCTGACCACCGCTGGGTAGAATATGAGGGGAGGATACCATATCCCCGTCCTGGAACGGTATGTTGTATGCCAAAGAGAAGAGCATAAAGAAAAAAAAAGAAAAGAAATCATCTGTACCTTCTGTACTTATCACTGTTAGCTATTCTGTTTTCATATATTAGATAAGGTGTTTAATTTTCCTCCTAATTGCAAAATTATAAACATGGCTTTAATGTAAAAGTTTGCTGGAGGGCATACTTAGATCTGCACATGCAGCCTGATAATGTATGACCTTCACTTACACTTTGATGAGGTTACTTGACAAGTTAATCAGATTCATGTTTCATTTTGTTTAAAAAAAAAATTAATTAAGCGAGGTAATGTGATGGACAATTTGGTGCTGACATCAGGTGTGAAACAGATGTTTCACATATGCTTTGTCTCCTGCAGTTCTTATTTTAGCCTCTAGAAGGAGACACATACCAATAAATTGTCTGAGTGAATCTGCTCCATGGTTGAACTGGTGGAAGGAAATATAGGAAACACGTCACTAATCAGCTGTGATTTTTTTGTCCCTATTCTGATCCATTTTAGTGCCCAAGCAAAACATATGATCCAAGGATCAGGACCACTAAAGACTTCCCGGATGAAGTTGTCAGATTTATTCGATTCCACCCTCTGATGTATCGCTCTGTCTACCCTCTCACTGGTCGTCCTGTGTTCACACGTGTCAAAGTTGACTACACCTTGACTCACATTGTGGTGGACAGAGTTTTGGCAGATGATGGCCAGTATGAGGTTATGTTTCTGGGAACAGGTGAGTCACACCTCTCCTCCTAGTTTTTGTGAAAGTCAACATTTGACCAGCAGAGGGCAGTATATTACTTGTTGTTTTCGTTGGCATTGGACAGATTTTGTGTAGGGTGAAATGAACATATACAGTCTATGTTTTAACATCGATATGCTTCTCAAACAACTGTCTGAAGATATTCTGGTGGTAATTTCACCCTTCTTTCTTTCTGTCTCACTCTCCTAGATGTTGGCTCCATTCTTAAGGTAGTGAGCATCACTCAAGAAAACTGGTCAACAGAGGAAGTGGTTCTTGAAGAGCTTCAAGTGTTCCAGGTTTAGTTCAAAACACAGTTATTCAAATAAATACAGACATACGTTACACACTGATTTGCTGAGTTTTTTTTCCTCATAGTGTAGCTGTCGGTGACTTATAAGACAGTGAAATATTTATATATATGAAATACCTCCAATAATTAATATCCATTAGCTTTTAAAGTTGATTGAGTTTGTGTTTCTTTTTGCAGAATCCCTCTCCTATCCTTAGTTTGGAGATCTCGTCTAAACAGGTTTGTTCTGCACATTCTGCGCAATTTTTCATGCAAATTTGCTCTTCGCTTCGATTAAGCCACATGCATTAAATCATATGCACATGGCTTGTGTGGCACAAATCATATAGTTTTTATCTTGTTATTCATATTTTGGTTTTCCTCTCTGTCTGTAGTCTTCCCCATTTTCTTGCAGCTCTCTCACCCTTACGCCTCATTATATAAGGGTCAGGAATGTCAGTAGACACTTCAACCCCAATCACAGCTTCCATTAATCACCAGCAGTGTTTGACCTGTGTCTGTGTGCCTACCCGCTAGAGTTTTGAGGCGAGTCAGACTAGATCCAGTTGCAACTGCGAAATTCAGCCTATTCATTTTGCAAGCCAAATGTCAGCCTTCACAGAAACCTAAAAATATCTTGGAGTGTTCTTTAGGTTATAACCTGATTTTCAAAAAGTAGTAATCATTTAAGAAACTTAACCATGTGCTTTTAATAAAATAAAAAATATATCAGACTCATATCTATATGCAGCCATTCTTTCAGCAGTATACGCTATCCTAAATTGGTCCTACACCACAAAGGAAACCATAGGAAGACTATGCACTAAAGCATACTAGATTAATAGCAACCTTGCACCTTAACTTTTTAGAGCAACAAAGATTTCTTTAAGTTTCTTGAAGACGTTTCACTTCTCATCCAAGAAGCTTCTTCTTCAATTCTAAGCTTAGAGCTGACGAAGCTGGTGAAACATCTTCAAGAAACTACCAGATCAGTTTTATATGAGCTTGTTTCAATGCCAACTCTGTAATTACATCCCATACTACATTGAAGCAAAAATGCCTTCAAATCAGAAGTATCACCTTACACAGTTCACTCAAGGCCTTCCGTCTGTAGTCTACTGTTCTGTGTAGGTGTTTATGTTTTGTTGTCCTAGCAGCCTTGTTTCTGTTGATTAATGCCAACTTCGTTCTGTATTGTAATGTGATTTTTTATCTGCAACAGATCAAGAACTTAGTGGAAACCGGTTTTTACTCACTCAGAGCAGTTTAAATGTAGTGCATTTAATGTTGCGCAGAATCTTTTGCTTTATAAAAATAGTACATGGTGTACAAAGAAAATGTTATCTAAGAAGGGGAAATCTTTAAATCTCTGTGTGTTTCATTTAAAGCAAACAACAAAGTATATTCTGTTAGATGAAGCATGTTAATGAGGAAAGAGGAAAATGTTTTAATGAATATAATTTTAATATAGAACAAATATTTTTTCCATATATAAAATAGTTTTAACTTTAGCGGACTTAACTAATTAACTATTTAAGCAAAATAGTGATATGTCCTCTGTGGATGATGCACAATTGTTAAAGTTGAAGGTGCTTGTATGTTTGTATGTCTTGAAGCAATGTTGTGTTTTACCATAGCAACAGCTCTACGTGGGTTCAAGAGAGGGTCTAGCCCAGGTTTCACTCAGCAGATGCCACCTATATGGCCAGGCTTGTGCTGAATGCTGCCTGGCACGAGATCCCTACTGTGCCTGGGATGGACACACATGCGCACGATACATCCCTGCCTCTAAGAGGTATGCACATGACACTTGTAGTACTTTTGTATTTTTGAAATGTTCTCATGCATTAATTCAAAGCAGTAAGCCTGAAACAAGTATGTGAACAAACCCCAAAATAAAAGGAAATCATTAGAGCGCATATGTGGACCGGTGAACAGTGACTCGTTGGTTCCATAGTTTGCCAGGGGGTGTGTCTGTTTGTGTGTGTTTCCAAGGCTAGTTCTTTATGCTGGAACTCTCAGACATTCATAGCTCTCGCTAAATGTTTTTTTTTCTGTTTTCATTCTCTTCACCTCACAATATTTTCCAAGCCATTAGGTAATTATTTTTCTCAGGCAATGATTAAAGATGTTTCAGCGTGTTTTCAGCTGACACTGTCATTCCACACTTGCAGAGTGTGGTCCTTGAGGTGCAAATCAAATCCTGTTCTGTGTTTTTGTTTGTGAGCTTGCTTGCATGAATCCAAGCTCTGAACAAACTGTGCCCTACAGTTTGGGTTCATAGTGCCATATTATTGCCCGGTGGGGATTTTGTTATGGTTTGTACAATAGTGAAGGCCTCCGGGGCTCTTTGAAAGCAGATCTTCAGAGTGTCAGGGAATGTAGGCTACAGATGTCCCACCACACAGGACTAGCAGGAAGTGGAGGAAGAAATCAATACAAACTGAAGGAGCCCAAGTGAGCAACACAAGTCAGAGGTCAAAGAAACTTGTTTCTTTCTTCTTTAAAAAAAACCTGGTACACTCTAAATGTTATAGCAGGAAAACAGATAAAAGTACCAACAAGATGATGCCCCCAACTCTGTGTGTGTGTGTGTGTGTGTGTGTGTGTGTGTGTGTGTGTGTGTGTGTGTGTGTGTGTGTGTGTGTGTGTGTGTGTGTGTGCATATGTAACCAGTGTGATTCTGCGTTGTGTCTGACAATAAAAGGTAAAAGAAAGAAAGACCTCCAAGTAAATAGCTTGCCCACTCCAGCTCCTCTCCCACAGGGGAATTGTAGAAAAGGGCTGGCATTTATTTTTACATTAAACATAAAGTATGAATTTACACATAACATATTTGACATAAGATTAAAAAAACAACAACACGAAATCCAACATACCTGACAATAAAAGGTAAAAGAAAGAAAGACCTCCAAGTAAATAGCTTGCCCACTCCAGCTCCTACGACCAAATACAAACAGTGGGGAAGAGGGTTAGCTCAACCCACCACAACTTCCAAGCTAGCAAGAAGTATATATTCATGCTAGCATTTATGGCGCCTAAAACACATTTATGATATACACATACTACACACTTATAACATCTAACAAAAAAACAGGCATAATAATGACAATAATTGAACTAAAATCACAATCAGAAACATCCGGGTGGATAAATATGCATTATATGAGCGTTTTACAGTGTTGGGAAAGAAATTACACCAACCTCTCCCACAGGGGAATTGTAGAAAAGGGGAGAGGCAAAAGGGGTACACTGTATTTATAGGGTTGCACCAAAGAAGAAGAAGAAGAGAATGAGGAGGGGCTCTAACTGATAATGAACATAACTACAGGCTTGGAGGTCCTAAAAGTCAGGTATAAAAGGAACGGTTTGGGGGTTTAGAACACATTTTGTGTAATTATAACAATGTGATTTATTACCCTGTTACACATATATATATATATATGTCCTATTGTAGGACATATCCTATTGTAGTGATAGATAAGATTATCTTATGGAATACAATGGAGTGGTTCTTATTCTTTAGCTATACAACTATAAAGCTGCCTCCCTACATTTTAAGTGCTTTTTAAAAAATAGTAATTTCTTCACGGGTTTATCACAAGTAAAGGCAAATTTGGCATTCATGTGAAGTGTGTCAGAAACATTCATTTTAATAACTATTTGGTTGACTGATTTACAAAATGCAGTATTGAGAAACACAAAGAAAGGTATTAAAAACCCTTTTTCTGATTTTTTTTGTTTTGTTTTTCAGTTTTCACATGTTGCAGTGTTAGCATCAATATGGATTTACTTACTTTAATGACTGAAAATAATTTCACATAATTTTCATATAACATTGTTATTACCAACTTTGATTTCGGCTTTTTTGGCTAATTATGGCTGTTTGTTTTATAATGTCTGATTCCTGTCGAACCTTTAACTGTGATAATATGGTGATGCTAAAATTGTAATTCATAGAATAGAATTCAGATAAATGTCTAATAAGGACTTCATAAGTGGATAATCTACGAATATAATGTACACAATGTATATTAAATTAGCTGGATGCTAAGGTTGTGAAACTCCCATTGTGGAGAATACTGGATTGTGAGTGTAAAGCATAAATGTTCTTTATACTTTAAATTCTGCATCTCGATACTGAAGACTGAAGTGGTCATACCCCTCTTTGTTTTTTGCTTTGTTTCTGTTTTTGCTTGTAAGGCGAGCTAGAAGACAGGACATCAAGAATGGAGACCCTGCCATGCAGTGCTGGGACACAGAAGACAGTATGTACACTTTTTGTCTTAAGGGGTTCGGCCGCTGTTTGTTTTTGTAAAGCATTTCTTAAAAAAATCAGGAAAGCATCTGATCACTTCAAATTCTGTCTGCTTGATAATGAACCCAAACCCGCAGACAGATTCAAGAAGAACTATAAACAGTGACAAGAAAGACAAAAAATCCTGCAACAGATGGTATGGCTCCCACGGAGCTCCGATGTCAAGATTACAGAGTCAGTTTGGGATCACATGAAGAGACTGATTCAACGGAGACAGCCTAAGTTATTCAAAGAAATATGACAATATGTCCAAGATACTTTCATGTTGGCTGACACAGCTGAAATTTGTGTGCTAGTGTATCCATTGTTGGGGTTTTCATGTCATGAAACAAACAAGTTTCATGACAGTGATGTCCTTTGCCTGGTACTGCATAATTGTCACAAAAAATAATCTAATTATGAGACATGCATCAGATACTGTATCTTTGTTAGAACCTGAGAAAAGATACTTTTGGTTTTTACAGGTCATGGTACTGGGAGTGTGGAGGAGAAAATTCTCTTCGGGGTGCAGAGCAACTCCACATTTCTCGAGTGTATCCCCAAATCTCAGCAGGCCCGGATTCGATGGTACATGCAAAGACCGGGATCTGAACGCAGAGAGGAGGTTAGAATATTACTGCATTTTTCATAGATTCAGCTCTCCTTCTGTTGTCTGAAAGTCTTTTGCTTTTCTTGGGTTCATGTTGAAGGGGTTGCATTTCTTTTCTTCCCACATCAAAAAGTGGGGAAGGTTAGAGTGCCTAGGAACAGCGTTTGCTACACAGAAATGCTTCAAAACATAAAAACACACCACAGTGGACTTCACGTGCACTGCTTTTGGAGTGTTGAACTTCTCAGCAATTATTTGTACTAAAAATCTCTGCATACCCATGTTGTATAATGTTTAAGGCCTTGACAGCGAAGTTTCCAGCTATTGCAAAAACAATAGGGTGGGACCAGAAAGGCATAAAAGCAGAAAGAGGTAATGTATTTGTATTTGAGGTGTGGAAAGGAACTAAATAATGATGACAGTTGTCTCCTGATTGAGACAACAGAGATGTGCTTACTCAGCACCTCAGTGCCTTCCCCTCCCCCTATCCAAACATACAATCTATCCTGCACCCACTGCATGTGGCCCTTTTATTGCTTAACCTCTCTACTTCCCACTACACTAATTTACTCCTACCACTGTCCTCTGTCCTCTCTCTCAGGGGTGAATGTAAGCACAGTGACAGGTGCAGAGGCCACTAAAGACCCACGTGCTTCTTTATGGGCTCACACTGCACAAAGCTCTGCTTTTTGTCTGTTTGTGAATGAATGCATGTGTCTGTGTTTCTTTATGTACCCCTACAGTGAAAAACTGTAACAGAGAACTCCCCAGGGACAGCCACGTGTTTTGGTGCAATAAACACAATGTGGTGTTTTCTGTGTTTGTGTGTGTAGGCATGAATAATATGTGACCTGATGCACTGTATACAAAGTGATGGCGGCTTGAATGCTGGAGTCAAATAAAGAAAAGTGATTTAAAATTTCAGGTGTTTTGAATTTGAAGTAAGCACATAGCTCCTTAGGATTCATACCTTAAAAGTACTTTCCAGTCAAAAGAGTTAAAATACAAATATAATGGAGATAATTGGGAGTATAGTTTGAAAACAGGGATAAGAGAAAAACATGATAATAAGATAATCATGACAAGGATTAGACAAATAAAGGGAAGCTATATAAGCTAAAAATAATAATAATTACAAAAAACGTGGCCAAAGCTGGAGCATGAATATGAGATTATTATGTTACTATACATAGTTACTATATATTATACTATAGTATTTTCAAATACGTTTGCAATCTGAACAGTGGAAGAGCAAAGTAGTTTATGAGCAATATTGCCTTAAAACATTTTTTTTCTCATTTGTGAACTCAGACAACATAAATTACTGATATAATAATTTCTGGTACTTAAATTATTGGCTTTTTTACTTCTTTGTCATGTCGGTTTATACGTAGAATTATAGTAAACACAAGATTGTGCTGCCTCAAAGCAGCAGACGTTGAACATAAAATGAAGGAGTTCAAGTGAAAAACAAGCTGGAGGTCAGAGAAGCGCACACTGTGTGAAGCTTTTCAGATGTTGGAATTCATAGTGAGTTGTGTGGGCGATATCTTGAATATGTTCAGATAGCATTCTTGCAACTAATGCTATTTGATTTCTTTAACTATCTTAATTTTTCTCTTCGTTTTAATCACCTAGTGGCAATGGTGTGTTTGCTAATATGTGTGTTATTTATAAAATTTGGGTCTATGTTTTAGGCCTTTTTTGGATGCAGAATTGAAACTACATCCCTATTACATTAGTTGGGTGTAATAGTTGTATCTTGGCCTTCTAGTTGTGTAAGGTGGTTTATGTGTTCTCACAGCTGCAAAGCATGTGATCGTTTAAGTGTCTTGCACATTTCAATCTCTTCTTTTCTGCCCACTCTGTTTTCTTCTGTCATCCTTTTATCTTCCCTGGCCGTTAACTTCCTCCTCAGCCCGACCCTAATCTTTGCTCACGTCCTGCCCCAGTACTCCTTGCCTACTTAGCTTCCTCATAACTTTCATGCTGTGTCCACAATTTCCCACAGTTTTCCCTCCTGTGTTTCTGGGTTTTGATAAAGGCAACCTCAGCCAGCTGTTCATAGCACCTGCAGCCCAGTCTAAAACTTACTCTCCTCATAATCTCCTCATTCAGTCCCTCCTCTTATCTCCTAGTAAAACTCAGCTATTAAAGATGTGAGCTAGAAGAAATTTTGCCATCTTTCTCACATCATGTTTGTGCACACGCGTTTACCTCCTGGAGCCTGGAATGCTAGCCCATTAGGTAATCTCTAATAAGAAAAGTATGGAAAAGGTTAAATGTGATGCACAATGCTCATTAGAGCAAAGCACCTATTTCTCAGTTTAGGTGGGAATTTCTTAATTTGATACTTAAAGTATCAAATTAACTTAGAGGTAAACTGCAAAAAATGCTTATTCTCGCCTGTGTTTCATTTAACAGTTAAATGTTCATCATTGCGTTACTCCACATTCATGCAAAGTTGTTAAAACAGAAGAGCATCCAAGTGTGTTTATGAACGCTATACACCACTATACACTATACACTGGATTGCTTTCCCTTGTAGGAGTTGCTGATGTGATTGCATGCCCAGACACACACAAACATATCCACACACAGGCATACAAATAAAGACAGACCATCTGGCTAAGTTTAAAAGCCTGGCATTGCTATTTAGTCACAGATGCCTTGGTTTTAGATGGAAGAGTGCAGGCGACTTAAAAAGCAATCAGATAGGCACATGAATGCTAATTGGATGATTTTAAAAGGCAGAGGACAGAGAGCCACGTAAGTGTGATTTTTATGTTTTTAATACATATACCATATGTTTTGTCGAGTCAGTCAGGTGTGTCAGGAAATGAGAATGTGGTATGAGTCTGGCTAGTAGGTCTAATGTGTGCAAAAGACAACATCCAGAAAGACTCTGAAGCCTGTGTGTCTGCCTCTGCCTTCACTACACATCATTAGTGTCAGATCTGGAAACCAACACAGAGCTATCCAAACACACACACAGACATAAACACACACAGAGACACCTGTGTATGTAAGAAAAAAAACGGCCTTTTGCACATGGGCAAAAGGCATGGTAATATTCTGCATCTCTTATCAGTTACACCTCCGGGGGTCAAAGTGCAGCTGTGGGAGGTATCCCTTTGAAGCAGCCACACTTTCACACATGCTGGACTCACTCCCTCATGCTCTTTCTGTGTCCTCTTAACACAGCTGTGTTTTTTTTAGGCTCTGACAGCAGTCACATCATCTGATGAACCGTGGTGGATGCTAGACGGACATAGGGCCAGAAACATTAGCATGCCACTTACCTTAACGACAAGCACATACATTCCCAGCAGCGCTCAACGCTTACTCTCATTATGCATCTAAAGATCTCTCATCACATAATGACCTGTGCCCACCCACGCCGTGAGCTATACTCGCCACACCTAATTCCATATGCTTCCCGTTTTAGGGGTCATTACCTTGTTTTACACAACTTGGTTACAAATCTTCAGAAATGTATGTGTTTGAGGAGGGTGATGTGTTAGCTGGGGTTTGTGGTGGTGGGTTGTCATTATGTAGCCCTTATATGTTTCTTGTTGTCTCTCAGGTCAGATTTGATGATCGAGTAATTCACACGGAAAGAGGTCTCCTAATTCGCTTCCTTCATGCTTCTGATGCCGGTGTGTATATCTGTGTAGCTCAAGAGCACACACACTTCACCCACACTCTCCTCCGTGTCACTCTACAAGTTGTTACAAATGGACAGCTAGACAGAAAAGCCAAGCCGAGTGACGACTCTGCCGGTGGGCTACACCATGGAACAGAGTCACGTCAGCGATATAAAGACTACCTGAGAGCGATGAGCTCTCCCTTCAGCTCTCTAGAGGAGTACTGCGACGCACTGTGGCTGGATAAGAGGCCGTTGAGGGTTCGAGGGCGAGGCTTAGGAAATGGCAAATGGAAACACATCCAGGAAATGAAGAAGAGCCGGAACAGGAGACACCACAGAGAGAATGTGGAAAAGAAAGAGAAACAGAAGCAAGGGAGGGTAGTGAGGACAGCAGAACAATAGGCGACAGGATATAGAAACATTAAGGATGTTTATATTTACTGGTTTAAGGATCAAACTAATGTGACTCAGAACTGTGAAACTGCAGTGTCAGATGAGCAAGTAAACTTTAACTCTTAAAGTGACATGAAAGACGATCAGTGAAACATGCAGTGCAAAAATGTAATATACTTTGCAAACAACTTGAAGTAGTAGAGGTATGCTACAGGAAAACGCACAGTTAACTTTGTAAATAAATTATCCATTGACATCACTCAAGCCTCAGTACTGGTTTGATGAAAGATTGCTACATGACTGCTCTTTCCAATAGTTTGACAGACTGCTGTTGCTCATTTTACTCCAAAGTTTCATAGGGCTAATACAACATTTGGTCACTTAATGAGGTTAAAAGTTAGGATTTGTAATATTGGAATTAAGATGATGGCATTACTTTCATTATGTATGACTGTAAATATTTATATGACATGTACAGGAGATATAGCATGCTCAGTTTAGTCTTATTACTGACCTATAACAGTAATCATTTATGATGTTATTCTAAAATGACATATTTTTGTACAATCCTTTTTACTCTTGTGTACTGTAGGTGCAATAGAGGGTTTTTTATTATAACTGTTTGTGAACGTTATTTAAATAAATGTGTCTTGGAGCCTCTGTTCCTTAAATTTATTGCATACTTATATTCTGTGCACAGATAAAATAAGTATGCAAAAACTTTACTGCTGCAGTTACAGGCAGTCTCAAGTATATGAAAGGCATACTCAGAATTAGTTAGGGTTAGCTCAGCTGAGCCTCTCCTGATATAGCAACACGAGTCCCTGTACACTGTATGCAGATGTCAGAATGATTCAGGACCAGCTGGTTTGTTGTTTCATGTGTGTCCCTGTGTGTGTGAGTGTGTAAAGGTAAAAGTGTAAAAGACAAGAGAAAGTGGCATTTTCAGTAGAAACCATTCAAAATATAAAAGGCTGTGATCAAACCCAGTTACAGATTTCCCAAAATAAAAATAAAAAGTTGAGATGGCATCAGTGTCAGAGGCATGAGCATGAAAACCAAGCATTATGCAACCTAGTGTGCCTGACCTGAATTTTATGTACAGACTTACATAAAAATGGAAGTAATATGATACATGGTGCTTGTATTTCAGGCTGAAAATAAAATGACAAGGCTCTTCTGTAAAAGGCATCATCACAGTCATGGGAGTCCTGTTTTAATTGATTTAGTGGTAACATCTTAAATTGAATTTTGAGTGAGCTGCTGAAATACTGGAAGAAGAGTCACATAGAAAATTAGTCTCAAACTCAAATATATATATATAAAAAATATGACTTTCAGAAATATTATTATCATTGTCTCATAGACCATAACTGCACCATAAATACCTATAACTGCCTTTATGATGGACACTGTGTTTTTCTTACAGAGACACATTTTATTGTGCTTACTTTCTCCCCATCTAACTGTATAAATAGGTCTCCCATTTTGTGCTTTTCCACAGTGATTTTCAGAGCTTCTTGTAACAACGACAATAAATATTTCAAACGCTTCCTCTATGTCTATTGTTTATTTATCAGTCTGCTGTAAAGAATAAACTGCATCTCCCCCAAAAGGAAACAGCAAGAGGACTTTAGAAAAAATAGAAAATAGAAAATCTTTTCTTCTAAGTATTATTACATTAAAAAATTATATATAATTTGTTTATCAACTTATTTCACATAAACAAATGTAAGTGCATGTTTTAAGACAATGTATTTTCTTAAATCAAAATTAGTTCAGCTTACTAAACATTTATTTATACTTCACATTATCCTGTACTGTGGCATAATCATTTCCCCTCTTTAGACCATCACAGCCAACTGCCACAGTACCACCACGCTCTCCAAAAAAACAATTTGAAAAACCACTAAGGGTAATAACAGTCAAAAAATATCAGCTCACTGCTCAGTGTTGCCATTGCTAATGGTTTAATTTCAACAGCATCAACTTATTATTTATTACAACTTATTGTTACTTATTTATATTTAAGGCTGAATGATAATGTGCTATCCTGCATAGAAGATCTGTTGTCAGATGCCATAAGAGATCGTAATTGTAGACATAAGCATACTATGTGTGCTCAGAGTTAACTTGACCCTCACATTTGGCTGGAAAACAACCCATGAGTGAAGTGATTTGCTGTTCTAGACAGGCAGACAGAAACAGTGGGGGTTAAATGAGGAAACAGAATCCATGGAAAGGAACCAGAATGTCTAGAAGAAAGTGGTTAATTTGATGTGATTGGTGAGCAAGCAAGTGTGCTTAGGATCCCCTGGAGCGAAGCCTTACAGTGCATTCACACACAGACAAAGGCACACGTACACTTTTCTCCATCAGTTACATTTGTAAAAATTGGTTTCTCTGTGATCAGTGATCCACATGGACAACTACAGCAAGAATGGGTTCTATAGACGGGATCTAAAGGTTAGAACTGGTCTACAAAGCTATGTAGGTGTTTTAGTGCTTGTTTTAGTGTCTTTACCTTGAAACATAAAGCACCTACAGGTGGCAGTTGTTGTAATTTGGCACTATATGAACTAATATTGACTTGTGCAACAAGAATTAATCATTACTAGTGTTAAAGGATAAAACTGTCAACAGCAGTGTTTTTCCTTTTTTTATAGCCTGGGTCAACTGAACAGCACATTCCAGTGTTTCAATTGATTTAAAGTGAAAATACGCATCAAAAACAATTATTAATAGTGTAAGTGACACTGCCTGGCGTTAGTTGGGACCAAGAAAAAAACAAAACAAAAATCACATAGCAATACCTGTTGACCTGAATCGGTCAGCTTCCATTATCCTGACAACACAGAGCAAGTATTAAAGTCACTTTATGCACATGTGCCCAGGTGCAAGACTCCTTTGCAAAGGTGTTTTCTAATGAACACCGTTCCACAACCTCCACAGTGCCATGCCTGAATCAAGATATCAAAAACTTTGACAGGAAGACTAGAGGGAGAACAGAGCGGAATTGAGATGTCAGACCAAGGAGGTGTTTCTGGTTCTATATTACAGGGCATTTACAGCTGTGCAGATGTGTGTTTGTCAGGCGTTGACAGTGAACTTCTGAGCATGGGTGGAGACAGCCAAGTGGTCTATGATAGCTGTCGGGTTGGGCGGTATTGATGGTGGCCTGCGGGTATTGGAAGGAGAGAGGTATGTGAGTAAGAGGTAGAAACAGTTGTTTCCTCTGAGTAATGACTACCTGTGCTCCCTCAGCCTCATTTACAGACATAAGTGATCTCTCTTCTCTCCGGGATCTGTGGCAGGACATGCAATATTCTAAACACCCCCTATGATAGATGTTTTCATCTGCTGTACAAAGAGCTCCTTTGAACCTCCTTGCAGAAGAGATGTCTGTCTCGGCCCTGTTGGTCTCCCTTGCTGTGGCCAGTTCTTGTAAACAGGGCTCAGCCAGGATGTATGTTTACCTGCACTGGCTGTAGTGTGTTTACTGCTGTTAAATATCATATACCAAACATACTGTCCTAAAGAGAGATTTTAATCAGGTCACAGTTTTTCTCAGAGTCTAAAGGTCCCTGGGACTGTAGAGTACTGGCAAGTTCTTATTTAGTTGTTCGTACAAGTTTCTTGAGTAAAATCATAGAAGAATTATATGAAAATAAATTATACAGTACATGGCTCACATACTGATTACCAATGGTGAATATTTTTTATTTGATCTGTCTCTTATAGCTTAATCTAGTTTATCTGGCAGTTGGTTTTCACTACCAGAACATGAGAAAGACACAAATCTTAAAACTATTCAGAATTTTCCACAATTTCTTTAACTTGAATTGCACATATATCACAAAGAAAGCTTAACGTGCAGATCCTTAGTTTACAGTGAAAGGGGCTGGAACTCCAAAATAATAACTGAAATGGCACAATGGGCGAACAAATGCCAATGATACCTCATAATATTTTCTATTTAACACAGTGAGAAAATGTTGTTAGATAAATGTTTTTGGCAAGCCACAAACTCTGTGTTGCAATCCTTGCCCTGCTAAAGAGTTTTGTTTCCTAAGCCTAACCACAGATGAGGCGATGATCACAAATCCAAGTCTTCAGTGAGAGAAAGAGGTTTTTGTCATGTCCACCACACCATGCTGTCTCTGACGCAAGTAAAAATGAAAACAAAACAAATGAGCCAGAAACTGTCTCTGAAAAGAATTCATGCTCCATATTTGTGGCGTTAAATGTAATTAAAAACTCTTTAGTTGTATTTTTAAGAGATAGCACCAATGCCATTAAAGTAAAAACAACATTTATTCAACATTTTCTGCTTTGTTTTTCCATGTCTGGTTTATGTAAGGTCTACTGGTTACCAGAGTTTTACAAATTAACTTTACTCACCAGCATGTTTTGGCTTTTTGCTCCCCTCTCATCTTTCTTCTCCCTTTTTTGGTGTTTATCTGTGTAGGTTCATCTGTTAAATGTGAGACTGTCATGTGTGCCTCGGTTTGTAGAGGAAGAGAGGAGTCCCAATGAGAGTAAAGAGAAACTGAAATATTACATGAAAGGGAAGAGACACTGGACTAATGTGCACGACTGGAAGCAATCGTCTCCAGTGTCTGCTCTGTACTGTGGAACCCCGAATCAGCAAGAGAGTTGATGAGCTTAGTAAACATGGAAAACCTCCAGAACATCTGATGGAGGGTTTTCAACAGTTTTCCATGCTGGGGTGTCACGAAAGCACTCAGATTTCAAGCTTGATTTTTGAGATCAATATACAAATGGTCCCTCTTGCTTTCTTTGTATTTTCCTTTCAAACAGCCTTCAGGCTCAGCTTCCAGACAGGTTGTCAGTGTAATGAACTCAGCTATGTCAAAACATAGACAGTGTGTGTTTAAAGTGTCAGATTCTTGTCAGTTACTCTGGGTAGGCATTGGCACAGTTTAATACTTTGTTGACTTTAATCTATTGCTGAAAAGTCTTGCACTGATGTATAAAGGTATTACTATTCAATATGACTGGGTGGTTATTTCATTCATCAAGTTAAAAAAAAAACCGATTGTTTGTGGTTGAAGTTGGAATTTAGATGACTGGGAATGTGAAGAAAAATAATTCTTGAAACTTTTGTTTGTTCTTCATTGTGCTAGAACAAATTTGCTCTAAGATGCTTTGTTGTAACTTTTTTTTCAGCATACTCTGAAATCTCTTGGATAAGCTTTCTTGTTATTTCTTTAAGTAGCCTCCAGGAATAGCTCTCTGGGCTTCTTCAAGGACTTTTAATTGTCCTGGTTTTTCTTGTATTCGCTGTCAAGATAATTCCACACTGAGGTTCAGCCTCTGGGGAGGCCAGTCCATGACTGATAGTCTTCCACTGTGTGTGTTTCTTTCCATATATGCTTTCACTACATTGGGGATGTGTTTGGGATCTCTGTCATGCTGCAAAATGAATTGTTGCAGATTGTGTCGCAAAATGGTTTAAAATCTGTTTATGTTTTTCTGCCATCATAAAGTCATCGATATAGAAAAGCTCTCCAACACGACTGGCTGACATGCATGTCAAAAAACAATGACCGAGTCTCCACCGTGTTTTGCAGATAGCTACAGATACTCGCGACCTGCCAAAAATTAAAAACCTGGAATTTTCTGTGCATAAGACCACTGATTTTCAGTCCAGTTCTTGTGTAATTTGGCATACCATAGCTTTTCTCCCTAATTCCCTTCCTTAAGAATGGCTTCTTGACAGCCATCCTTCCACTGAGACCATTTTATATGAGGCCTGACAAAGAGTAGATGAATCAACTGATGAGCCAGATGCATCTCTCAGGTCCTGTGTAAGTTCTTTGCTGGATTTTTTCCCATTTCTTAAGGATATGACTTTCAGATATGATTCATCTTAGGTTGCAAGTTTTGTTTAGGCCTGTATTTTCTTCTTTCGTCCTCGGCTTCTCCAATTTCTTCAGAAGGACACACTGAACAGTATGCTGAGATATGGCATATTTTTGGCTAATAGCTCTTGGGGAATCACATTGTTGGTGCAAAAATACATATTTTATGTCCGTCAGAATCTCTTATCTTTGGTATTTTTCATAGGTTCTATTAAAGAAATGAGAACAAATTATGTGTTTTTGTGATGCACTCCTAGTAAAAGTGCCTATAGGTACAATTTGAAATTGGTACCAAGTTGTGTAGACACGGCAATAAATGTAACACTCAACTTTTTATAGTTTTTAAATACTAATGAAAAAAATCCTTAATAATTTCCCTTGTTGACTATATTGGTATAGCTAATATTCCCAGTTGAAATAAAGATTTACTCCATGAATTTTGTCATTTCGATTGAATGGCTACTGTGAATAAATCAAAATTCACAGACTATTTAGAAATATTAAAGGACCATTACTATGTCTGAATCTACTTTACTCATGTTTCATATTTGAAATTCTAGATGCTGTGTAGGTAGAGAGCTGGAGAAAACATTTGTTATACAGTTCATCATATGTGATTAATGGCATGGCAATCTAAACCGAATGTCTATATCAGCATGAGGCTTATTGAATTAGGGAATGCACAGTGTCAGTATAGCTGTTTGTGTATGTAACACCAGAACAGAAAATCTTCCTAACTAGTTGCACGTAGATATGACTATGTGAGTTTGCACCGTGATGTGTGTGCACACTTGCTTGTGTGTGTGTCTCATATTGCTGCTGGTATCCACAGATCCCAGGGGCCACAGTGTACATATCCATGAAATCGATATGGCTCTCAGTGCAGTTTGATGCCACACCTCATTGACCTTTAGCCTTTTAATCTGGTTTTCCAATTGGTCACATATCTTTACTTTATCCTTGTTTTGCTGTCAAGCCACATGACCTGCCCTGAATTCATTTGGAAAATATTTTCCTGATGTAATAGATATCGACTGTAAGAAAAGGATGCGCAGATGTCTACTCTCATTTCTTTTCAGCCAGTTTATATTTCATTTAATCTACAGAAGTATGTTTGATATTTGTGGCCTCATCCCTATTGTGTCTCATTTTATTTGTCTATTGCATTACTGTTAGACAGAGTTAGGAGTCATGGACAAAATGCCAGCCATCAAAGCGCGGTTAAGCCATGAGTGTCAGTTTGTCCCCCACACACATACACAAACAGAAGTAAAGGTAATTTTGATGCTTTTGTCTGACAGTTGGAAAACTCTTGAAAAATAATTCTTGGACTCCCTAAAAAGAAGGAAAGAAAAGAGTACATAAGAAAACCGTGAGAGCTTTTTAACATTTTGATTTTAGAGACTGGGTAGGATACCTGATAAGTGGTCACAGCTATCAGGTGTTAATGTGAGGAAAGGGAGAGGAGGCAGCAGAGCAAGAGAGAGGTGAAAGAGAAAAGTGGATACTTTGAGGGAATTACTGTAGCATACCTCTTCTGCCTGGTGGCATGTAATGGCATCTCCTCCTTTATCAGTCAAACCACATGACATCATGCCACCAAGGATTTGACAGCTGACACCAAACACCTTGCAATGCTCCTCTTTGACTCTGCCTTCGATCTACTCCATGGTAAGACATTTGTTGCAGTTGTTAAGGAGAATAACCAGTGACAACAGGTTAAAAAAAAATCACATTTAATCTTGTCTTGCTTACTCAGTGACAGACCTAAGTGTGTGTAAAACTGCTTCTTAATTTTCTTTTATTTGTTTTTTTTAAATTAAGTTTCATTTTTGCATTTTCTCTGTGATTGATTTTGAGTCATACACAGCTGATATATTCTTAAGCTGGTTCAGCTTTTATGTGAAAAATCACCAAACCTGATAACAGACCGTTGCACACCTTGACCATGGTTTGATTGGTTCAATTTCAGTATATCAGTGCTTTACAGCTATTTGGACTTAATTTCATATGTGCTTAATTGTTATTTTTATTGTTTAAACATCCATCGATATTGTTATAGTTCTAAATGCACTATATTCACTGATCTGGATGTTTGCTGTACTGCTCTTGTTATATGTTATGTTTAATTATTACAATTTTCACCTGCACTGAACTACAAATTACATCGAGCTAAAGAAAAAAAATTGCAATTTCAGTGGTTGGTATAGGAAGAGTAAGGACCTTTGCAGTGGAAAAGTATCATTGCCCTTTTTAACACATTAGCAAACAAGGTATGCGTGTAACCGTGTATGTGCATGCATGGAATGATCTAAGTATTTTCCAGAGGTGTGAATGGTGTTGAGCTGCCAGTGATGGGAGATCAAAAGCTTAAATAAAATGTTTGTCACCATAACAGCTGTAGCGCTGTGGATTTCCACTTGGTTCTGCTAAGCACAATCGAGAGTACTCACGCCTCGATTTTCATGTCTCTATTGAATGAATTTGCAGAGTCTGTTTACTTAAAGGCAAAACATTTATGCAAGAACTTCTGCATGCTTACCTTGGTTTCCCGCTACATTTTTACAAGGGCCACACTGGCCTTTTCGCAGAATCAGTTGTTCTTTCGCAATAGCACGCACAATGTTCCTTTCTGTCTCACAGTGGATACGTTCCAAGCAGAACTGTTTTATTGAGACCAAGGGGAATTTGATTTAAGCCGCCAGGTGCCGAGCCAAATTCACAACAAGATTACATAAGACCAAAGCTGGGCAAAGTTCACTTCCAGAAAAAGCAATAAAATGAGAGACCACATGCTTAATAATAACAAAAATCAGGCAATCTCAGTAGGTATATTGCAGTAACCTTAATGCACGCAGAGTGCAATATTAAATCGACATATATTTGATGTGACACTTTTTTCTTTACAATTGCCAACAGCGCATGGTGCTGGTATGGCACTGTAGTAGAGTGTAAGAAGTGAATATTGGCATTCTCAGTATTAATCAGCTTTACTTGTAGAGATAAATGGTGGGCCATGCTGATATTGAGGGAAATTCCTTTTCCCGGTGAACTTCCATTCATTCAGATGGCTCAGAAAATAACAGCAATCAAAGGAGAAATGGTCCAGTCTGCAGGCCTTTTGTGTAGATATGTAAATGAAAAATGACATCCATTGCTCTTCAACCCATGCATTACTTCATCATTCAAAACACTGCTGTCATGGCCTGGTGATCACAGCAGGTCGCCACACAGCTTCCTGGTTTTTTAAACAGATTTGTAAGACGGATGATTCAGTGCTTTCATAAAGGAGAAGCTGCCAGTGTGTCTTTGACTGTGATAAGCCTCAGTCTCCCTGCATTTGTCTTAATGAGCTCATTCTACATTCATTGCAAGCTAATTACTTTCCTTAATCATCACCAGGCACATGGTAGTCTATTATGGTTATTATTTATATTAGACTGTAAAATGAATTGTGTTTTTTATATATATATTTATGTGCTTTCTTTCATTTCGGCTTCCTTCCTGCTGTCTTCCTTCCTGTGGTTTTGGTAACCCTACCCATATGGCTCAGTCTTTGATGTCTTTCTGAAATCCATGTGCATGTCGGTTGTCATGTTGCTTCATGGCAGGCACATTCCTGCGTTCCAACATGAGGGCCAACCAACACAAAACACACAAATGCCTGATGGATTAACATTTCTGCATGTGCTAAAAAAATTGCAAATATCTACATATGCATATATATATATTGAAAGGCATAAAGTTGCCTATTTATTTAGTTAAAGGATTTACATCCAAAATCGTCCTTAGGATCAGCAAATGGCCACCTTAACCCTTATCTGAACACCAAATGCTCACAATCACATCCAGTGTCTGCATAATAAGGAGGTACCAAGGCACCAGTTTTGGCAAGCATGAAGGGCACTGCTATCATCAGAACAGACAATGTTCGGTAGCCTTCTGCAAGTGACAGATGACTGCACTCACTGCATTTTTATGGCTCTTTCGGCCATGCTTAAAGTTGAAATATGTGAAGGAATAAGCAGAGAATATATTTCATGCAAGAAATGGAGGTCACATTCAACCTGCTATGAATTTTATGGTGGTTCAGATTCCTGCTCCCTACAGTATATAAGTATGTATGCATGTGTGCGTGACTGAGTGTTATTAAGAGAAAGAGAAGAAATAAAAGTCTCAATAAATTTGATAAATGGCAAAGCATTCTCGATGAAAAGTGTCATTTTATACGATTCATTCAGTCTTTCCAGTTTTTAACTGCTGCTCACTGATACTGGCTTTGCTGTCACTTGTGCCTGACACCTATCTAGGCAATGATAGAAAGTTTCAAAGACTATGGACTCAAAGTTCATTCATCTGGGCTGTTTACCTCATTTACATCACCAATGTTGAGATTGCAAATAAAATATTTTCCTATAATAATTTTTTTCTGCATCCAACCCAACTAGTATACATGCTTTATCACCTTTAGTTACAGATAATAGAGTAAATTCCCACATGCCCATGATTTTAATAGCCCACATAAAAACCCATGGCATGTAATGTCAGAGGGATACATTTGTTTAGCTTGATAATATTTTACATGGACAAATTTGCAGAATAAACTTTATAGTGCTTTCGTTTTTGCGAAATGTGCGCTAATGGTCAATTTCTCTTGTGCGTAAATGTGTGAGTGTGTGTACATGAATGGGTGCAAGGGAGAGATAAAGAGAGGGAGATTAATTACAATGAGGTATTACTCCGCTGTGAGTGTTGTAAGGGCAGCACTATTATGCAGATGAGAGGGTTAAATGTAGTTGGCTACCACACAGCATGTCATTAAATCTGTAATAGCAGCGGGACCATAATGTTAGACTGCTATGGTAATGCGTTCTGTCTTTCCCTGTGTCATACACTAAATAACCCCGAGTCCCCATTAAACACCTGGCAAAGCATTTTGGTTGCTTTATTTATTTATTTATGTTATTGAGCTCTTATTCTGCTTATTGTATTTAGCTCTTTCTTTATTTTTTTCTCCTTTTCTCTCAAATCCCTTTCTTCTATCTGTCTCAGTGGTCATTCTCTGGTCTGTAAAATGAAAACAGAGGCAGGCACTAATTACCTCTAGCTCATCCCTTTATATGCCTGGACAGCTAGTGTAGATGGTATAAATATAACCTTCCATACCTGTTCGAAATGATGAGCTCAGAGTGGACCACAGTGAAGTCCATTACCCCAATTACCCAATTATCTCAAATGACAGGTGATTATCAGACATCACTACCAATACTGCTGTAGCACCACCCCTGGAGTAGCTGTTTTGCTGGGATGAATATAGCTATTCATGTCTCCATTTTCTTAATGTCAACACCGACACACAAAACTGTACACATATGCATTTATTCCTTGGCGTGCTGCCGTGTACCTATTTTAACAGGTCACTCAGTGCAGCGTTTCCTTTTTTGAACCATTCAGAGATCCTGGAAGAGGTTCTCATATTCAATGGTAAAGGAAACAGAGCTGTTAGTGCAGGGTCACAACCTCTCACCTGACATCTGAGAAGACTGTGAGTGCATATGTGTCAGTGTGACATGTGAGTAGCACAGATCACACCGTATGGCACCCAGAGATGTTGTTTTTGTTGTTCCTCTGTGTCTCTGTGTGCCCATCCATCTATCTTCAAACCCAGACACTTGTAAAAAATGAAAAAATAAGAAGCAAAAGTGAGCAAAAAGAGCCCTGTTGGTCTGTTATAGAAGCACACGCTGGAATTACAGCAGTGATCAAGTAGTAATGCAGCTTTCATCTGTCTTTTAAAAAATGCCAATAATCCTGGGTCACTACAATTCTAAAATCAAGAACTTTTTCCTCAACGTCTGGCCACTATATTCCTTCATGTATCTCCACCTACATGCTACACGCCATGCCACCAAACCTAACGGTATTGTGCATCTTAAACACCACTTCCTCTTCCTCAAGCAAAAAAAAAAAAAAGCTAAAAATTACAATTTAATTTCCAAAAAACAAAAGTTAAGGATTTCTGACATGTAAGGTGCCTAAACAGCTTGCATATGTGTGTGTTTGCGTGTGTTTGTGCGCGTATGCATGCATTCTTGTCTCTGAGAGGTTGGAAGGGTCATTGGTTAGGTCATGTGTATATACTATCTGTGCCAGGTAAAAGAGCTGTCCTGCAATGGACTAAGGCTCCTGTGTCTACTTGTCATCTCCCATGCGGCACAGTTTCACTTGCCCCCTTGCCTCTTTCCTCTCCTTCCAACTCACCCTTATCTCCCCCCTTACAAGAGGTAATGCAGCCAGGGCTATTCTTAGCTTCAGTTTCAAGCCTGTCTCTGGGGAGCAGTTAAGCGGGGCTCTGTTACATTACACACAGACGTTCATGCACTGACGCACAAAGGTGTCTTAAGACACTTTTAATAAGATAATAATATCTTAACTGCGAAGCCAGTTTGAAGAAAGACATAAAGTACAAACTTATGTTCCTATTGAAAACTTAAATTAACTGAGTGTTATGCTGATCGTGTTAACTAAGCAGGCTGTCTGTACTTGAAATATAACTGGTGACGGCCTCACATCTGATGCAATGAAGAGAAAGCAGTATTCATCTTATTATATTTTTCATCTTGCAGAAAGCTGACAGCTCAGTGGGATTTTTATGGTATTGTCAATAGCATCTGCATAAATCAACAGTAGCTCTATGTTACATTAAGTAGTAAGAATGATCCAGGACATAACTTCAATTTATTGTAAAGCAATATATTTTGTACCATGCGTTTCCCATTTCAGATAGGAATGCAATCATATATTTACTAGCTACAAGCTAGATCATATTTCTCTGCTGTTTTAGACTAAGAGCTTAAATATCTAATTGCTTGTATTTTTATTCTTTTAACATTGTAAAACAAAAAAGATTATAGCTCATTTTAAAGGTAGCTTTTAGGGTAACGTCAAGGCGCAAGGTCAAAGAAAAGGTATCTGGATTCTTTCATAAAGAAAAAAAGGCCTGTACTTGTGCTTGTATATCTTTGCTGTTCCTGCAAACTCTCTATTTAAAAAGTGGAGGTAGCAGCTCTGCATGTGCTACAGGAAACCCAAACGTGATGCTATTACCTCTTGTTTTCCACTAAGGTTAATCAAGCCTCTCTCTGACAGCTTCATAACTAAATGTTTCATATATATACAAAGCTTTAAGCTATTTTATGTGACTATCAGAAAATGCCTCCTTGTGTTTTTTCTTTAAGTTGTAGCCTGTGTGTGTCTATAGTATGTGTATGTGCACATTTCGAGATCAGCGATAGAGCTGAGCCTCCCCCATCATATATTGCCTATAAAGGTTAATATCTTGGGCACGTACCACTTCATAATGATGGTATTGTCTTACAGACCACATGCAAAATTGGGAGCCAGCTTCAGCCTTATGGAGTGTGTCTGTGTGCGTGACAGAGGAAGAGTCAGGAGGACAAAGATTTTATTTAATTTTATCATTGTTGTCCTAACAAAGACTGTGGCCAAGCATTCCTGTTTTCCTCCAAGTCACTTACACTTATGGAAACTATAATGGAAACACTACAAGGAAGTTAACTGGGGCGCTCTATTCTGGCACCCATTAATTTTGAGTAGGACCACACCTATCTCTCATTTACACACCTGCAAACATTTGTGACCACAGCTCAGTAGGTATTGAATATGCAGGGCCAGAAATCATTTGAAGTATGGCTATATTTTGTGCTGGTCTACCACATTGGGCTCATGGCTGTGTAAAGGAATCTGCAGTCGTTTGCACTGCAGCAGAGCTGTAAGACAGCATTTCTGGTGGTTAATGGCCTCCCATGAGCCTGCATGCTCCTGTTTTACTGTGCAGCCTGTGGGAGGGAGGAGGGGAAGAAGTGATGGTGCTTGAGGGAAAAAGAAAAGCCCAGAGACAGAGGAACTGAAGTAAGGACAAGGAGAAAGTTAGCAGGATGAGGGTAGGTAGGAATAAAGAATTTATATGATGTTGTGTGAGATGGGGAATAAAGAATTTGACATGGATTCAAAGGCAAGCAGGGACTCAGGTTAGAGTCATGGCGTAAGCTGCCCCAGACCTTTGCACACATTCATCAGTGCATGAAAAAGAAAGATTTCTGCTGAATATGAAACTACATGATCTTGCCATGAATAGTAGCAAACTCATTTTCTATTAACATGGTCTAAAATTCTGTAAAAGTGCTATCCCACTACAGATACAACTCAAACTATACACACCACCCTCACGCTTGAGCTATTTATTTCTTCCACTCTGTGTGTGGTGTCTGTGCGTTTTTCACTAGTGTCTGCATGTGGCCTCCAGTGTTCAAAGGTGAGCCATCAAGTTCAGGTTCACATTCACACCCATTAATCACCAGCAGGACCCCGGATTGAAGTGCTGCCCTAGCTTCTCTTATATTATCTTCCATTCTGGCAAGCTGGAAAGAAACATTCATCCATTTTCATCACCTTTTCCAGTGAGGCTGTAGCCTATCCCAGCTGTCATGGTGACAGCTGCACAGGTTAGCTTTCTATTGCAGGGTTAGGAAACAAACAAAAATTTGCTTTACTTTTGCAAAAACATGGACCATTTAATGGGTCCATTGCAACAAACACAACATGCTCCAATGTTTAAAAAGTGTTGCTATTTATAAACTAGGATGTGGTAGTGATTATTTCACTACTTCTTAACAAAGTACTGGAACAAGCTGTATCTAAACTCTTTGGTGAAGTGAACAAAAATCATTTGCTTTTAAAAAATTACTTGTGGGAAACCTGTTTATTTGGGATCAATTATGAATTTATGAATGGTTCTGTAAAGCCAGCACAGCTTTCAGTCTCTGTGTAACTTGGGCTTTAATGAAAGGTAAGAGGAAGTTGTGGTTGTACTATAGTACATCTTTAGTTTATAGAACTGGAGTCAGTTATAGGGTGAAGAGATGAGCAGCCACACCAAAGTACCCTCACTGTAGTTATATATAGTTTTTGTTCACCCCACCCTGCTTCATTGGTCCTACACAAACGCAACAGCTTATATGACCTGTTTTCACACCCATGTCTTTGGCTCTGCTTTTCTTTTTCCTCTTTCTGGTTTCACATCTCTGATGTCCATCGTTTCTGGTTAGTGGTTTGGCAAAGCAGTGTATTATGTGGTTTAAGAGAGGAAAAAAGTCTATAGATAAATTATAATGTTAATCCATCAGTTAATTCCCTGCTATTATTGCTGATATTTAAATTTATATAATTATGTATATCCTATTTAGCTGATAGTTTTTTTTCCTGATTAACTGTTAAATTGCTCATTTTCATTCAATAAAATTGAGCAATTAAGGTTAGAAAGGTTTTCAGTGATTTCAGTGACTTCTAAATATTAGGAGCTGAAATGAGTCTAAATTCAAGGAAAGAATGAGAGAAAGCACGAAACAGAGAGAGTGAGAGATGAAAGAGCACTGACAGCAACAGGATGCATGGACAGTGTCACAGGGGCCAGTATTGTGTGTATTTGGTTGAGGCCTCCTGCAGTGCTGTGAATGTTTTCTCCATGCCGCCCTGGAGTGTGTGAGGGGTCAGAGCCAAATGGACACTGTGGCCATTGTCCTGAAATGGCTAACTACTCATTTGCTCTTAGGCTAAACAGATGACCAGGTAGGAGTCCTGCATGACTTATAATCTGTGTGTTTGTGTGCAAGTATTTTTTTATAAACATGTTGCAACATTTTACCAGTTACAGTCCAGGTGTTAATACCATAGAAATCTGTTTACTTTTATTATTCAAGATGTGATGTTTTTACTATAAAATGTGTAAAACTTGTGTAGTAAAACTAAGGAGAAATTAATTCCAGCATGCTTTGATTGTAGTGGGAAGACCTATGGTTCTCATTTTGTTAAAAGGTCCTGTCAGGTAGTAAATGCTTAAGCTGCAATAAAATATTACATAAACATGTCTTTAATATTAAGCATGGATAAAAAGACAGTAAGTGCTAATATGTAAATTTATGTGCCCTCTCACTCCCGCTTGAGCTCCAACTGCCCCCAAGCCCCCCAAAATGTTTGTAATATTTCACTCTTAATTTTCAATTTTATTCATTACCCTTACTTTTTGTAGTTCACAAGGTTGTTTTGGGGGTTTCTTGGTCCTACCATGGCTACCATGTGGCACTCCTGCTTTGAGTATAAATCACCCCTTTGTCAGACACAAACGGTAACCACCTGTGACAAAATGCCCTGAGGGAGCGGCGAAACTAGAGTGGAGGAATAGATGACATGGCTTCTTTTCTGCTCTTTCATTGTTCTTTTTTTGTTGGACAAAACATTCATTACTTAAAGGAAAGAATTATTTTATACCACTGTGAAAATATTCCATTGCTCTTTTGTTTCGTGAGGATCCAAATGCAGTATACGCAGTAGTGAGGACAAAAAGTAACAGTAGTGAAAGTTACTCATACATAAATAACATATAAGCCAAATAAAAGAGAATCCATCCATTATCTTCCACTTATCCTTATCAGGGTCACAGCAGGGATGGAGCCTATCCCAGCTATCAATGGACAGGTCACCAGTCTATCACAGGGCTAACACACAGAGACAGATGACCATTCACACTCACACCTGTGGGCAATTTAGAATCATCAGTTCACCTAAACTCATTAATGGTATGACTTTGGGAGGAAGCCTGAGTACACAGAGAGAACCCACACAAACACAGGGGAGAACATGGAAAATCCACACAGTACCAAACTAAAGCACGGGGATTTATGTGTATGGATAGATAAAGATTTATTTTCATTCTGGGAAAATCAGGTGATAAAAAAGCCAAAAAAAACCCATTATTATCCATGCCGAACAAGTTTTGTCATCTGAGTTCAGGAAGTTCCTCTCAAGTTGTCGTTACCTTATACCTCAGTGTAGAACAAACAGACAGGGCTCACTTAGATTAATCTTTCTGTGTTTGTTCATTTTTAGACATTTCTTCTTGTTATTCTATTTTTTTTCTTAATTTTAATGTATGTATGTATGTATGTATTTATTTATTGACCTCACTGTTGTTGACATGCAGCAGTACTTGTGATTAGGTGTTGTGTGATTTTGACTTTGGTTGGTTGACAGATCCAACCAATCAGAGTAAATAAAAAAGAAATCCAAGAGGATTCTTCTATGGTGGACTGGCTGAAGACCAAGAGAACCAAGTAGCTGTCTGGTATCAGAACATGGGTGAATTTCTGAAAATCAAATTTAGGAACAGAGGAGATGACAGTTTATTCTGACTGTGAACCATTTGAGCTCACAGCCAACTTGGAATTAAGAGAGGTGTTAGTCTGTGACAAAGCTGACAAGACACTGACACTTTGTACCAGCCCGGCGACTAGTAGTCTCAGGCATTGGAACAAGTGGGCTGGATTAGGAGGAAAGACTGAAGGAAGCTTTAACTACAATTCACTGAGCGATACATAATAATAGTTCTATAATTATACACACATAATTATATAGGACAAAGGACAGAAGCAGTAATATTTTTCAACTGAAACAGAAAACAACACAATAACCCATATTAAATAAACTCTTAACAAAACAGCTAACATCATTACAATCAGTGTAACTAAGTGTACTGTAATCACATTAATATTAGATAATGCAATTATGTTGTTACTTGCTTTACAGAGGTTCTTCAGTTATCTGCCCATAAGGCAGATGAACAGAAAGAGAACCCCAACAAAATAGATTCTTTTGTCTTCCTGACCATTTGCTACTTCAGTTTGTCTGCTGGAGGAGGAAAATGATGAAGTAGTCAACAGCTGTCGAGGAGTGGCGATATGGACATTACTTTTATTTTTGCTCCACAAAAGGATAAGAACACGATGGTAAAGTGCAAACTGCATTCAGGAGAGAAAGAGCAGCGACACAGCTCCAGCTCTTTTCAAGCATCTGCACAGACCGCATGCTAACACAAAGCTAGCCAAGAACCCAGAGTGATGAAAAAGCTGAGCGCACGCTGACCACAGCCCAGCAGAACTTCAACAGGTAACAATTGTCTGATGAGCAGACAATTCCCTGTTTCCACCTTTTCAGACAATGTTGTGATCACCTCAAAGTGTTTTTGGGCTGTTTTTTTTTTTGTTTTTTTATCTTTACTTTGTGTTGTCAGCTTTATGTTCCTAACAAAAACTAAAAGAAAGATTATATGTGCGTCCTTATTGTGTTGGTGTGTAGGGCCTGTAGCCTAAGGTTTATATTGTTAACTGGTAATTATGTGACAGCTTGTTTTGGGTAATTTTACGGAGTAACGAGTAAGTAATTAGTTTCTCTGGCAATTAATCAAGTAATGCACTGCATTTTTTTTGTAGCAACAACCACGACACTGATCACAATTAGGACTTAGTATGTAAATCTAAGAGTTAAAGTAATTAAACCAAGACCATTTTAAAACAAGCTTCTTGTGCTTTTATAGCAGCTTTTTGTCCAAACACCTGCTCGAGGCCCAAAATGGCTATTTTAAAGGAGACTGTAATTGCTATCAGTATTGGACACACCTAAACTCCTCAGTTTCTAGTCACCTACAGTCTAAAAAGTCCAAAAGTCCACTGCAGATTCAGTTACCAAACATTTCCGTCTCAGGTTAAAAAAATAAACAGTGAGGCTGAGCAGGCCAGATTAGAGAGAACAGTGTGTATTTTTATACAGCTGAGGACAAGAAGTGCATACTGAAGCTCTAATGCCCTACAGATGGTTCCACTCTAATGAGCTACATAAGGTACCCTCTCTCTATCCCAGCAATTTGATATGCTGAAGCTGGACCAGACCTCTGATATGTCTGCGTAAACACAATGGGAGGATGCACTCTAAAAACTTGAGAGGGATTTCCAATGCCAAATAACAATCTCCCAGCCATATTTTACATCTCACAGACAGCATTTAAACTGAAATAAGCAACAACTTTTCTTTTTCCTCTATTGTTTTGTTTAAATTTTTAGGGTCCGTGTCCTGCATTATAAAGTGCCTTGAAGCGACAGTTGTGAAGTGGCACTATATAAATAATACTGAATAGAATTAAATTGAATTTAACTTAATTTAATTGAAACTGTTCTTAATGAGTAACACTGATGAAAAAGTTCCCAGTAAAGCAAATACCATAAAAAACACATGGTCTTAAGTTTTCCAGTTTTCACAGGAGAAGAAGTATAACAATGGTACAGTGTATATACAATGCATACTGGCGTTCACCAAAAAGCAACAGGAAAGGTTAGTTTAAATTTTAAAAAAGCAAAAAGGTTTTGGGAATTGGGTGATTGTGACACCAACTACTCTATCTCCTGAAGTGATGCTTAAGGAGTATTCCTGTGGGTCAGAAAAGACTCTAGGTGTAGCTTTTGTATTTGTGAAAAGTTGGGAATATGAATGTCTTGCACATGGATATAACAAATGGTGACAGGTAAGATGTCCCAAATCTTTATTAAAAGTTTTCACTGGCATACTTGGAGAGTTTTGTTTTGTTTTATTTTGTTTTTAACGGTTTGACTTGAGATTATAAACACTATCTTGACTATTTGATATACTGAAGCTTGACCAGGCTTCTGCTAATGTCTGTGTAAACGTTCTTGGAGGAAATACTTTATGCAGCAATTCGTCAGAGATTAACTGTAAGATAATAATCAGTTTGTCATGCTCTCAAATTTCCAAGTAGAGGAAAGAAGAATTTGTCTCAATTCATCCAGGATTATTATATTTGTGTGCTGTGCAGTTTCAGTGCTGCAAGTGATTAGTCCTTAGTATTTTGTTGATGCTGAACATAAAGATGGGATGTAAAAGACATTTTCAAATGTTGTCACTTCTCCAAAAACTATTCCATAAGATAATTTGACACTATACAGGGCTCTAGACTAACTTTTTGCCATGGGCGCACCGGTGCACCTAACTTAAAAAAGTTGGGCGCACCGGTGCACCTAACTTAAAAAAGTTGGGCGCACCGGTGCA
Source organism: Oreochromis aureus (assembly GCF_013358895.1). NCBI lineage: Eukaryota > Metazoa > Chordata > Actinopteri > Cichliformes > Cichlidae > Oreochromis > Oreochromis aureus. The sequence goes on along the minus strand of NC_052948.1, from coordinate 10,211,967 downwards.
CCTAACTTAAAAAAGTTGGGCGCACCGGTGCACCTAACTTAAAAAAGTTGGGCGCACCGGTGCACCTAACTTAAAAAATTTAGGCGCACCGGCAAAAAAGTTAGGCATACTCAAATGTTTCAACCGCATCGCTTAAACCACAGTTTTACATGTGCACATTTTTTGGGGGGAAGTTGCAGTCCATACAGACAATATTCATTTCTAAATTATTAACTAATAATCTTGTGCTTAAAGTGCTTTGTCAATATTGTAGAAAATGTTAAACTTAATCATCATCTTGGCCTCCTCTGACGACCTGTTTGCTGCTGCATGCTGCTGAAAGGCAGTGGGGAGAGGGGACTCTTGGGCAGTGCATTTATTGCAGCATATAATGTGTTGTCTGGATACACTGCTGTTTTTTCAGCATTCAAAGATTGATGGCACCGTGTCAGAGCTGGCTATGAATTTCAGACGGATCAGGCCTTAACTTAACAAAAAAGTTATCAATAGTTCTTTTCATCTTTTCTTATTACCCACAGCTACATCCACTTCTGTCAGGCCTAGGCTGCTCACTAGGGCTGGGTATCATCACTGATTTCTATAATCCATTCGAGTCCGGTTCTCAAAGTCCTGATTGGATTCAATTTAGCCTCAGACAGTCAGAAATATTATAATCATCAGAATTGTGAACATCACAGCAGATGCCTTTGTGTCAAAGTAACAGAATAAAACACAGAAAAACATGAAGGAGATTTTTCTGACCTGACTTTTTATAGCAGATAACCTTAAAAATATTCTGCAATATTCTGTAATTTTGCATAATTTTAAAAAGTTTAAATTTCTTCAGTATTGAACAGCAGAAATTAGGCTTTCTTGTCCGAGGTCATTTACGTGAAAAAAGAAAAGAAAAAGACAGCGGCCGACAGCGCTGTAAACAACGGTAGACTGGTGGGTAATAAGCAAATGAAAAATGCAGAAAACAGAGATTTGAGACGGGAAACTGTTCTTGAAGTACACACAGAGAGCTGTGTATGAAGTGTAATTTTTATCGTGGTGGAAGCAAAACAGCAAAAGTCAGAGGGAATTCATAACGACATTGATCAAATGTAAAGCGCAGTTTGCTGCTTCTTTTGCTGCTGACTCGGTGAATTTTGGTTGGAGAGAGACAAAACCTGCAGCTCAGAATTAGCGCAAAAAAGACGTAAACACAGCGCGGACGGTGGGCTCAGTGAGCTCCGACAGCGTGTCCGTGTTCGGGCCGTCGGGTGAGAAAGCCGAGAAAGACTAAGCTGATTCTGATGCGTCGGGTCGCTCTGTGTTTACGTCTTTGTGTGGAATCCGTTAATGAATTGATATCCCCTTATTCAAGCTACTCACCTCCCTCTTTCACCTGCACTTTCAACTGGAACACAGCCAATCAGAGAGGTCCCGCCCCTGACTATCTCTGATTGGTTTAGTCCAAGATAGGGGCATAATGTGTGTCTGTTGTTGACCACATGGAGAGTTGCAGAGATTTTTTTCGTTTTGTTTTTTTTTTGTTACCCGAACAGTTGGTCGCACCGGTGTGACCAAATATCTTTTTTAGTTGCACCACTGAAAAATTGGGTCGCAAATGCGACCAAATTGGTCGCAAATTGGGTCGCAAATGCAACCAAATTGGTCGCACTCTAGAGCCCTGCTATAGGGAAAAGGATAAAAGTAGATAACACCCCCCAAAAACGTACAAAGTCAAACCTTTAAAGCAGCTTTTTCATTACATACAAAATAATAGTTTATCATTTATCTCATGCATCCTCCTGTGGATCCCCAAATGGATCTTATATCCTATTGAAGCTGCAGTTTCAAACTACGGAGTACCTGGAGAAAACCTACACGGGCACAGGGAGAACATGCCAACTCCAGACAGAAAGGTTAAAAGTTATGTCATCACAATTTTATCCCCCTTTTTAATGCCCGGTCGCATTCATTTCTCTCTTCACTTTTCCATTACCAAGGTAGTTAAAGGCCATCTGCAGAATCTTGATTGTGCGGTGCTCTTTTACAATGGAGGTCGGAGAAATGTCACGTATCCGAAATGGCTGAACACAAATATGCTTTATTACTAGTCAAAGGTCTGCTATGGTCCGTGCATGTGGAATCCGCAGAGTATTTAAAAGTTCACATTAACATCCTCACACCAAAACTCTATTCATTCAATCAAAACTGCTGATTTCACAGAAGTTTTACTTATAACTTTAATTACTCAACAGTGTCCAATTTAGGCTATTAAGTTTAATTTTAAGCTTGTAAACATTCTAACGGGGTCTACTGCTCTTCTGTTGTTAAGCCACAAATCACACTGGAGCCTTGAGTAGCTGTTGTTTACCAAGTGCACCGACACTATGCTAATCTGTGCAGACATACAATTATCTCTAAAGACTTTGTACTGTCTCTTGGCTATTTGTTCCTTGATTTTCATTAGACTCGTGACTTTTTGGTGAGCTTAAATTATCCTGCCATTTGGAGTAATTTGATTTAAATTAGACATTGCTGATGGAATGGGTTAGGCCTCAGTTCATCAACTCATCATGCATTTATTCTATTATAAGAAAAAAAATGGGTCACAGGCGATAAAGGATTCATCTGTGGTTTTTTATGTAGTGCTAGATTGGATCGCTCTTTTTGGCGCTGCTACATTATGAAGAAAGGCAGGAAAGACAGTAAAACAGTTAGTACAGAGGGGCTTTGTACAGGTAATCAAGAACACACACATTCATCCATGTATTGACACACACACACATCTCCCAGTACCATGGCGGCAAGCAGTCCCACTCCATTAGGGGTAAAAACACCAAAATTAAATGCTGCGTGCTTGTGGTTTTTAATTTAGCATGCTGACAGCCATCCAATAGTCCTGTGGTGACACTGGATAACTTCATGACCCTGGTGAGCGCAGCCTGGGACAGGGACCAGGACAGACACCCATTTCAGCTTCTACCCACTCTACATAGACACACATTTAACTGGAAATGAATCTGAAAGCATTGAGTCACTTTTGCAGCCATTTGATCAATCATTTCATCCATTTATTGTAGGGGCATAATTGAGTTGTTTATCATGTAGTGAAATCATTCATGTGGTTAAAACATAATAACAATGGTAAAAAATTTAACAGTTACTCACACACCTTATGCCAAGTCTGCATTGGTTGCTGTGGTCTTAGTAATGACCTGATTTTAGAAATAAACACTCACACTACTAGACAGTAATAATACCAACCACAAATGACTGCATGCATATATACATTGTTGGAGACAACATAAGCAGAAATGACTGCCTAGTACTGAATAAAAACATAGTTTTAGACTCATTATTTTTGATGTTTTATTCAAATGTGCTGCAAGAGACATGCATAATACCTGGCAAAAGCTTTGACCCACTCTTAATATTTTTCTGTAAAGGAACCAGACTTTCTTGTAATCTTTGTAAAGTGGTCTTGAATAATAATTCTCCAGACTTTCTGAACGTCTTTTAAGATTTTTCTTTTCACATTAATTGCTTTTTTATTCATTTTCAGTCCATTCCTTGTACCTTGTGTTTGTTAAGATACTTCACATTGAACTATGAATCATTCCAGCATGTTGTGTTTATACATAACAGACAATATAGAATAGAGCCAATTCTAAATTGTATACCTGTGACTAGCAGTTGCAAAAACCTTTTGTAAAAACGCATAATTATGTCCCCATTTCTCTAGTTGATTCTATGAACAATGCCAAAGTTAACACAGTTTGACAGACATAAAATAGTATTTTGCTAAGCAGTATCTGAAAGTCATGTCCTTAAGAAATGGGAAAAAAAAATCTAGAAAAGACACAGGACCTGAGAGGCTTGTCTTTTGAGAGCTTATCAGAAATAGCCTCAATGGAAGAAGCCATTGTTAAGGAGCTGAAACAGTGATCAGTAGCAACAGATATTATGGAGTGACGAACACAAAGAGAGGTAAGACGGTGAGTGTCCGCAGCCATCTGTAAACACGGTGGAGGCTTTGTCATGGTTTGAGGCTTTATTTCAACCAGTTGTGTTGGAGAAGAAAAGAAAACTTATGGAATTATAAATGTATGGTCAGATATTATGAACCATGCATTATCATCTGGAAAGTGACTTGCACTAGTGTCTTTCTTCACCTCAACTGCAAACACATTAATGCATGGATACACAAACAAAATGTAAGGCACACCCAAAGCCCTGACCTTAATATTATTGAAGCAGAGTTGGATCTTCTTGACAGAGAATACAGCAGAAACCTGGCTGGCTTCTGTTGTATTCAGACTGTATAAAGAAAGCTTTGTATTATTCTTCATAAGCCTAGGTAACTATTTGTGAAGGCTACCTGAAGAACTTACAAGCTTGTCCAAAAAAGTTCTGACTGTGTTAAAGAACAAAGGCGGCCATGTTAGCTTATGTTTCCATAAATCACTGTACTTATTTAAAAATTTCTTAATAAAATAAAGAGAAATGAGGGGTGGCTCAAGATTTTGCACAGTACTGTATATAAAAAACAATTACCTTAGTTCCACTATTGTGACATGATGAAAACAGCTCTTTTTCTGTCTTTGTTTTAGAGTGAAAGCTTGTGGTGGAGTTTCTTTACGTATCATTGGCTAAATAGTAAAGTTCACAATACTGACATGCTCTCAAGTGTCTTACAGGGTTTATGAACTTGTCAGGTCTCACAAATGTGGGTTGGGTCAAAAGCTCGAATTTGAATTTTATTGTATTCCAAAATGAATCTATACTCCTCTCTCACATCTATTTGTAATAATACAATAGGAGTACTGTACTAACACATAAGACTCTCCATAGTTGTGACATCCTGTATCATAGTTTTTGCATCTTTTGATATTAATTAAGAATGCAAACAGACAGAGTTAAATAAATCTAAACCTATAAGATTACATGTGGGTTGACAGAATTTTCATGCACAGTGTCGTCCATGTGTTTTTACTTTTATGAGACTAATATGTGCAAATAAATTAAGTGTAGGAAATGCTGCCTCAGAGGTGGCCTTTCTGGGATGTGAGCTATTTTAAAATTGCTTGCTCTGTAGGTGCAGGAGATGTGGCTGTTCCATTGCCGCATGGTGGTGACAGTGGATGGTGATGAAAACCACATGCAACACCATGACTTTATGTGGTTCTATTTCTGTGTGTGTGTGTGTGTGTGTGTGTGTGTGCAAGCTAGTAAGCTCAACGGATTGCAGTCTAGGCCCAGTGGGCATAACATTAATGGTCTCTGACAGAGAACTATGCTAATTTGATGTCATGACACAACTCTGCTTAATAGTCGTTGATATTCTTTTATGTGTGAGTGTTTTCTGAATGAGCACTTACAAGAAACAGTCACATGAAGTCATGAGTTGGACAGTTGGAAAGGAAATATTTGCTGCTCTGTTGGTATATTCTGAATGGTTACCAGGCAGGCTGTTCTACTGTGTACAGCACTTTGGAAAGTTGTAAATCTTTGTCATTTGGGAACCACAAGCTGTACATACTGCAGCCTTTTATACGTCTGTGGCATCTGGAACTCACAGTCAGTCACACAGACTCCATGAATGATTTACGGATGAGTCTTTTTTATTGGTTCAATCTCAGTGGTACGTTGTTTATATCCCATCACGTTCTTTTTCCTTTGGGAGGCATTTGCCTGTACAATATAGTTCCCAGTGTACACTCTTCATTCACCTGCTTACCAGTCTCCAGCTCTTGCTCTTACTCTAAATACTTTGTACTCTCAGGTTCCCCAAGGAGTTAGGTAGCAGGAGGGCATGCCCAGTATCAACCCTCTTCTCCTTTGAGACTGGCTGACGTCACCACTCTTCTCCTCCCAGGTGCTTTTGTGACACATAACAATTTTACACATTAGTATTCTTTTTTTTTTTCAATATCGCCTTGAACTATTGAAGAAAGATACACAAATACAAGTGCAGTTTACCTTTAAAAAAAACAGAGAATTAGAAATAATAATGATCAGCAATAGTAACGTAGAAAGGGCTGATATTACTGCTCGTCTAAACCCATCTTCTGTTACTCCAATCCCCAACACAAAGCTAGACTCATTGCACACTCATCCACATGCGCTCTCATTCACACACCCTGAAGGCAAAGGTTTTCACACACACTCTTTCAGATACCATGGACTCGGAGGAAACATCGATCTGGATTAATAATTGTAAGTGTACACCCTTTTGTTTGTTTCAACGGCATTCTTCCAGCATTATTAGAGGAGATGTGATATGTCTGTGTTTGGTAAGAGATGGGACACTTGTTGTTAGTTATGCAGGGAAAGGTCTATTGTCTTGTCGTCGCTAATGTCACGCTGTCGGGGAAAGGAGTTCAGTGATCACATCTTTTGTCATGGCAATAAAAAAAGTCTCATTTACAGTTTGTTGGTGTTGTTGGGGTGATGGAAACTGAGCCTGAAAATTTAGCCTGGGGGGCAGAAGACGTGCTGTATGATATCATAACAAAACCTGGTGCGTTTCTGAGTGTGTACATAACATCATCATGGTAACCAGGAGAGCAACACTGTGTGTGCATGATTTATGATGCCCGGCCAGTTAATGGAATTGTGAAGAGTTCAGTAATAAACCGGAGGCTTTTATGAAGTCTGTGCATTCTGATAATTAACATATTGTTCTGGAGTCTGTTGTTTATAAAGGAAAAGTATCACAGTACTAAGGGCCAAGACTTTGTGTTCACTTAGCTGGTCATTGCTTATGTTTGCAGATAAATTAAAAAAATATCAGTGGAAACTCAGTTCTCGTTTATTTTGCATTACACATAAACACTTTACCTGTATGCAACCAAAGCTTGCTCAAATTTGATTGGTCAAAAAAGGATTCAAAGTTCTTTAAGTACTGTAAATTGCAAATGGACACCAGAACAGATTTTCCATAATCACATGCAGCTGTTTGTGGAGATTATTTACCTAGTAACCTTCCAAAAGTACAGTGTCTTTGCATTAGTTATTTGCTATTTTAGTAATCTTTCTACTGCATACTATAAGCTTTGTTGAGCATGTACATTAAACTCTCCCTTCCACAGACACATACCCAAATCTGTAAGTCTGTTCCCATGACCCATCCCCCATTGGGTATTTTTCAGATTGTTAAAGGAATTAAAACTGCAAAAGACTATATGTTGTGTAAATTCTGCAGTCCTCTGGGCAGTATACCCCATGTTTTTGTGTGTTAACAGTGGTCTTTTAAGTCTCTAATTAAAAGCTAAGTTCAAGTATGTCTTTAAATGAGTGGCTGAAAGGCAAGGAAGCTTATTTACTGTCATGTTGCACGCTGGGGACTTGTTAAGAGTGCTGACAGTGGCTCAAGTTGGCCAAATAGCATGCCCAAATACTCTAACACAAAAATCCATGTGCTTTGTACACTCACACACACAGACACGCATGTACACACACAAGCAGAGAGCAGAGCCTCGTGTTATAGAGAGCTAGAGATTGCTCACAGCTGCCTTTCTTCAGAAGAGCAAAGAGGAAAACTGAGACAGGGACACTTGGACCACTTATTTCAGCAGGACCACTTATATATTTGCACGCGGTAACACAAAGTAACAATTAAAAACTAAAATCAAGACTCAAATAAAGCAAACACCATTATTAATGTCCCAGCGCCTGCAAAATTCTAAATGCACTCTCATTCATTCACAACGTGCTGATTCTCCACTCTATTTGGGCCAGCATGAACTGAAAACACATTGTCTCCTGGCATTTGGTCTAAATTTTTCCTCTCACATGGTCAGCTGTTTCAAAGTCAGAACCATGCACACGGCACTGGTTTCTGTGGGCACAATACAACAGAGTGCCTCTCATTAAGTGTAGCTGACTGTTACCACATGGAGGTGAGGGTAAAAGGGGTGAATTTAATGCATCTGCTACTTCTCAACCAGGTTTAAATGGCTCAAAAGTAATATCACTATAAAGTTCAAGTTTAAGAAAGCAACTCCATGAACACCAGACAGAACAGCAAAAAGCATTGTCACTTGTTTTCTGTCACTCTTCATACAAGTTGCTAAGGCTTAGTTATCCATGGGTTTGCTTTTACCCACAAAATGATATGGCAATTGACCGTGCAACCTGCACAAATGTTTGATCGTTAACAGTTAAACAATTCTCTCACTGGAGACCTTTGTGAACCTTTCTTAAGCGTTACATCTGTTGGATGTTTTATAGAAAGATGTATGCTCTAAGAAGTCAAAGATTAATCAATATACATTTCACTATGTTTAAAGGGCTTGCAGATACTGGTGGATTTACCATGATAGAAACATAAAACAAGATTTGGGTAATCACCGGTACCGTTAATTTAGGACAGCTGTGCCATAAACCTTCCATTGGATGGTGGTCTGATAGATTTGTTAAGCACTCTTTCATTGAAGTAGTTTCACTGAGACTAAATAATATTTAATCACACAGTTTAACTTGAACTTTAAACAAGCAATGAAGGGGGTCTTGAAAAATTGGTCCATTGTGAGTTGTCTCCGGGTTTGTTTCTGAAAAGTGTAAACAGAGGAAATTGCCAAGAAATGCTTTGGGGTTTTGCTATAATCTACATATAAAGCTCAAAAGATAAAATGATTTCCTTGTACATAAGTCACAATGCTTTTATTAAACAGCAAACCTCCTCACTGTGCGCACATTATAACATGGCAATTAAATGTTACTACATGAAATTGCTGTAGATCACATGATAAATAAATAAATGACAACATAAATTTAAAGGGGGTTTACTACATTGTTGATTTACAGCCCAGAATACACTGAAATGTGCTCTGCTTTAAAGTACAAACATCAGTTAGATTGGGATAACTGTGCTTTCAAGTGACAAAGACCTTTAGCAGGCATATTAATTGTGATGTAATGGTTCAACAGTCTGCATCATGTGGAAGTCAGGGAGGAAAAAATGATCAAAAGGACTGTAGGACTGTGTAATGACAAACCATGATCTTGCTAGAAATACTGTCCACAACTCAACAATCACTCATCACATCCCGCTGATAGGAACATCAGTCATAAAAATGCTTCTGTGAGTCATTCTAAAGCAACAAAGACACAACAGATCAAGTAATGAAATGCATACAGTTCTGAGCAAAAGTTTGTTAACAAAGAATGCTTTCAAAAATTGTGATGAAGTGTTAATCATTTATTTTCATCAATCAATAAAATGCAGTGAATAAACAAAAGAGAAATTTAAATCAAATCAATATTTGGTGTGACCACCCTTTGCCTTCAAAGCAGCATCAATTCTTCTAGATACACTTACATACAGTTTTTGAAGGAACTTGGATGGTAGAACTAACCACAGATCTTATGGGGATGTAGGCGTCCTCGCATCCTTCTGTCTCTTCATGTAATCCAAGAAACACTCAATGACGTTGTGATCAGGGCTCTGATGGGGCCATACCATCACTTCCAGTACCTCTTGTTCTTCTTTACGCTGAAGATAGTTCTTAATCACTTTGGCTGTATGTTTGGGGTCATTGTCCTGCTGCATTGTCCTGCTGCAGAATACATTTGGGGCCAATAAACAATCATTTATATTTCTGAAAGCATTCTTTGTTTACAACGTTTTTTCACACCTGCCTAAAACTTTTGCACAGTACTGTATCTTAACTGTTTTTGAAATGTGTTCCACCTTTTATCATACACCACTGTAACATTGTACTGACCTGTAAACATCTCCAAGGTTATCCTGAAAAAAGAAACAACAACCCCACACTAGCTCAAATTTCCTTTAACTCACTTCCCGACTAATGGATTTGCCTTAAACTGTGGACTACATGGCAGTTCTCTTTTTACAGCAGCTTCTAGTACAAACATTTAGTAGTGTGTTGCTGTATTTACTAAACTGTTTTCCTCAGAGGTCCTTTTGTATATTCCTATTTAATCTCTATCTGTTTCTTTCTCATCTCGCTCATCACTACCCTGCCTTTCATTTGTACTGTTATTTGCTTCATGTTTTGCTCGTAACACTCTTTACTTCAAATCTTTTATTCTCTCTCCATCTTCTGTTACACCACTCACTTCTTTTCATGTCAGCCACACACCATCTCTCAAACCAAAATCCTCCTGGTGCTGACACAGATGGACGATCTGCTAGTTCATGCTTGCTGACCCATTAGGCGAACTTCTCTGCGCCCCTGGACGCTTCTGTTTGCAAACTGTGACAAAGTATCAGCATTACCCTTTTCTGTAGGTGCATGCAGCGTGGAAGAACAAGGGATCTTGGTATGTTTATATTACCTATTATACTCCCACCACGCATTACACCCATTTACTGGTGCATGCAGACAAGCCTGCGCATGCTCTCTCACACATCCACCAAACAAACAAAGGAAAACGTGAGTGCTTGTCTTTATCTATAATAAAAGTCAGTCTGTGACAGTGAAGGACACAGCCCTGTTATATTAACTTAAGTGATGACTTAGCACTTGCTAAAGTTGCCTCAAGGCAAATAATTATAAGATGCAGTCTGTTTCAGTCTCACACAGATTTCCTATTAGCTTAATAAGTCATTAATTTTAGTGGAGTGTTATTAAGATAAAGTTAATGAAGGTAAGACTAATTAAGACATGATAAATTGACATGTCGGTTACATCCATTTACATATTATCTATCGCCTCCGACTTATCTGCTTTTACTGCAGAATGCTTCCTAAATTAAAATGACATCCAGCTCATTTATCTTGGAGATTGACATTTGCAGGAAGTTTGCAGTTGGTTTCTTTGGCTGAGCTCAGTACTTTGACAGATCAGCATCTTCGTGCTTCTCCAGAACTGCAGAAATATCAGCGTCTGACTTGCTGTTTGTAACATTAGCAACACTAGCCAAGATGATGAGGAAGAAGAAGAAGACGAGGATGTCTCTGAAGTAGAACAAATGATGAAGTGATCACAACATGATTAATCTACTAGCCTGCTAACTGCTGTGTGTATAGAGCAACGGAGTCAATAAGGAAATACCAGTTCAAGTGAGAATAAGGTGTATTATTAATATTCAGATAAAACATTTTGACTAAAAAAATGTAAATGAGTACAATTAAACAATAGTTAAATTGTTTTGGTTAGTATAAAAGAGGCAGTACAGTGGAATTTGCCTGCAAAGACGATGTAATAATCACCAAAAAATTGCTTGTTGCCATAGATAAGCAAGCATGTTCTTTAAACCAAAGAACACTACATTTCATTTCTCTTTCAGCAGCAGACATGGTGTCAACTGAGTTCAGCTTAATGTGACTCTTTTAAGTGATAATACGTGTGACCCTATGTGACTCCTTAGCCAATGCCTTTGTCAGACGTTGTGGAAAACAGGGCCTAAGGGAGTGTCCCTTTTTTAGGAAAGGAAATTGACACGTTGTTTTAACGACTCTGATGTCCTGAGGTGAGCTTCACTTTGGTTTGAGAACCCTTCTTAAGTGTGCCATTAATTTTCACTCCTCCCTCTTACATTGCTCACCTTCTTCCACGTGGAGTGCAGACTCAAGGAGAAGGTTATGGTAATCCTGTCTGTGCAGGTGTGAGTGACAGCAGTCATTTCAGAGAGTTTCACTAACACCATAGAGAGAAAAGGAAAATGAGAATAGAAAAAAAAAATGTAGGACTTGTTCAAAACATTATTGTTTTTTCAATTGTGGATAATGTCCTGTGTAGCCCAGCTGTACTTCCTCATTTACCTCTGTGTCCAACTCAAAACAGTATATTATGCAACAACATGGCTCACAGAGGGTGAGCCAAGGATAATTCACTGATGTGTGTTTGGTTAATTGCGCAAGTTAACAATTAAGCTAATGTTGTGTTCTCAATTATGCTTTGTTCACTGTGTCCTTTTCCCACTCGATTTGATTATGTCAAACAAACAAGGCAAAATATTTAGCAGCGGTAGGATGATTGGCACTGGATTAGCTTGTGATGCATTAAAGGAAAGCATTTGATTTATCCTAGACTGCCAACTTTTATGCGGAGTGTTCATGCACATAAAGATGACTGTATTGTTTCTGATGAAGGGAATCTTGAAACAGTGAACGCTATACAGACCACCCAAAGAAAACAAAAAGCTCATTAACCACCATTTAAACCACATTACAATGCTCACAGTATCGTATTTATTTACTTTACCACAATAATGAACACAACTTGCATTTATACAACTTTTGTCAGTTGGACAAATATGCACTTTTGTGCCATTAAGTTGGACACTTGAACCTTGTGTGATCATAGGCAGTGAGGCAGACACACTGGATGTAGGGGCCATAGGGGCACAGGCAGAATTAGGGTGACTGTGCATGTTGGGATGGCTTGCTGGGTTTCTTTGTTTGTGTTTGTATGCAATCAGCAGTATTAACAGAATGTGTTCGCTCACTGTAACAGTGGTTGCCTTCATCTTTGTTCACCCATGGGCCACTTAAAATCATACATCTATGGGAACCATGATGAGGCAACCAAGCAGAACAACATGAGGCTTGGAAGAGGATGAGATAAAGGGATTAGAGAAAGGAAGGGTGGCTAAATGAGATTTTAGACTTGGAGAGTAGTTGCTGTGTTGTGTTTGATGCCTTGGCAAAGACTGGGGCCCGGCTAATGTGGCGTGATACACTGGGTACTGAAAGCAGGGCCAAGGGTTCCTTCCTGGGCATGAGTATCTGGGTTGGAGCATAATTGGACAGCTGGACCCTTTCCTTGCATATTTTTGCAAAAGAGGATGTTGTAAGCTTATCTTACTTTCTCCTCTCTCCTCTTCTGTAATGTACTCTTCTCCCAGTATTGATTTTGCTTCAGCACAGAGAGAATGCTTGTGATCAGTGCTGTAATCGAAGATTGAAAAATTTATTTTTTTTCCTGTTCCCTCCAAGAAACTGTGTTTCTCACTCGACTGTGACAAGCTCAGTAGTTACTGATACTTTAGCAAAGGGCGTCATACAATAATACCCCCTTCCCTTCCTGCATTTTGTGGAGGTTCTGTTTAGGTAATGAAGAGCAGAAGCTTTTGCTAGACAGTGAGCGCACTATATTAACTTACAGGAATGCTGTCTTTCTACTTAGAAGTGAAACTAAACACACTACCCATTCATAATGACTTGTTTTTGTCTGCAGGGGATTCGTTTTGAAAAAAAAAAGCCCCTTTTTAACCAGAAATTTGATCTGTTAAAAACACAGTTTGTGTAGTGTCTACATCAGTTAAATAATAACACAACTGAAAGGCTCTGATTATGGGGAGGCATTCGTAAAGTGGAATCCTTTTTCTAATTGCTCGCCCCATCATAAAACTTATTTACAAGCAGGATGTTGAGAAACCAGTTAAAATTATATTGTTGCAGCTGGAAGAAGTTGAAGGGTGTATGTCCTACAGAATATCAATGGATGAAGGTCAATTTAGGACAAAGATTTCATGCATCAGTGTGGGTGCAGGTCTTGCACAGAAACATGCAAGATTTGTTTTAGGCAAAGAAGCCTTTTCCGTTTAATCATAAAGCATAAATAATGGTAAAGACTTGTGCCATGATAAATTTAGAGTCATCACCTGGGCTGACTGGGCAGGATGACAGTCATTCAGCCATAAGTTAAAATGAGGCGTAATTTCCTCTTGACTAATTAGTTTGAAAATGGTGCTTTGAGCTTCTGACCTGAGTTATAAAATGCCAGAAGGTGTCTGAGGCAATGGCAGATAAGACAGAGGCAGAAAGATGTGGCAAAAAAGTGACAGTGTGGGCTAGAGCCTTTTCTACATCACTGGCAAAACCGCAACTCATAATAACCTTAGAGAAATTCTTCTCATTGTAGGCAATGTTCAGAGTATTAGTGAGTCCTTGGCTGAGGTAAGCCAGGCTTGTAATGGGATGCTTTTTTTTTTTTTTTTGCACAAATCAGGTGAAATCAGTGCTAACTGATGATTTGACAGATTATTCTTTCTTCAGACAAATATAAAGCTGGTTTTAGCTTCTAACACCAAGTAAACCGAATGATCAGCACGTCTTGTCATGTCTTGTTTCTTTTGTCACCCTCACTGATTTAAGGTTGATTGTTTTCAAGGGCTGAATGGTCCTAGGTCCAACAAGAAACACTGAGTTCATGTCAGAGTCAAGGTTCTGACTGAAAATATAAATCTGCGTGGATGGACGGAGGTTCATGGATCCATTTTGTTTGACCTCGGCATAACACCAGAAGCTCCATTAAAGAAGATGGTCCAAATGGATCTATCAAGGGCCTTGCTCCCTGAGATAGTGTTGACTAGGTCAGCTAATTCACAAATGACACTGCTGATGTGCACATTGAGGGGTCAACTGCAAAGGCATTTTGATCAAAATGCGTAATGCACTACATAAACCATCAACATATAGACAAAGCAAGGTTAATGCAACTATATAATGTTTGCTTGGTATTGAGTACTTGGATGCTCTGTCCATACAAATGACATGTTGACAACCAATCACTCATTAACATCAGTACATTTTTTAATAAAAAAGATTACAGAAGAGGTATCTCAAATGGGCTGTTATTTTTCCATCAGACAATAAGCATCACTCTATTCTTTGAGCATAATTTATTTGACAGATTTTCAGCGATCATATTAGTGCAGAATTTTTGCTGGTTACTTTAAAATATTTCAAATGTTTTGACTTCAATGTTGAGAGATTCTGTCTTCAGACTGCTGGAGCTACAAACATGGATGTTAGACTTAACCCAGAGTGACACATGTTGTTGACCCCCTTCCTTTTTCACTAGAGATTTAGCAGGGGCAGAGTCCTGTTCAGTAGTGGTTTTTAATGAAGTCTGACCTTTAGCTTCTGAGCCTCAGCTTCACCACACGATGATAATGGTAACTGAGTGGTGACTGAATTTGGCTGTCATGTTGAAGCTAGAGTACATTTTGCGAGTAAAAGTAGCTCACTTCTAACAGTTCCCCTCTTTTTTTTTTTCCTCATGGAGAATAAAACCCACTGGAGAATATTGAATGTTGATTACTTTTTCTAGACTTTGTGTGAGTTGGCAGAGTTGTGTAAATGTGCTAAGAATAATGTATCAGCAGGTTGGAGGAGAAACAGTAGCTCTTATGTGTTTCACTAACCATTTTGCCACTGGTACTACCCACAATGAGTGGAAAAAAGGTTTGGGTTTGTCACATGTTAGCTTGGAAGAGGTTATTGTTATGTCTGCTTGCAGAAGGTATACCATTACATGTGGGGCTATTGCTTAGGGCCTTATGGCTATTTTTCTTTTTCTCTTTCCTCTTTTTCCCTTTCTATACCATAAGCTAGATAAGGTTCAGTATGTTAAATACCAGGAGTGTGCCAGAGGCAAAACTTCAAGTGCACATGGTTCAGCTCAACATCACACATGAGCCATGTGATGTTGAAATGACTATCCTTCTGAGTAAAGTCAATAAACCGCATTAGTGATGAGAATCAGCTTGTCTGTCTCCACCATACAAATGCACAGAAACATTCACTCACATTGTAACTCATTCTCCTGCTCTTTCTCTCAGCCCGGTTCCTTTCTTTATTTGCTGAAGGAAAATGAATGTGACACATCAGGTTTTTAAATTAAGGTGTTTTATTCTCAAGAGTTTTTTTGTACAGTAAATCTGCAAAAACACAACCTTTCAAACTTTATATATAATTAATGCGATGAATGAAATAATTCTGCAAAGTATTTCAAACAACACAAGATACTGTAATAATATTTCTAGAAAGTATAGACTTTTTTTCAGTGTTATTTTACTTTTGGATTTACGCTTTTTATTTTCACAACTTCCAAATATAGACTCGTACTTATACATTATTGCTATGGGTTTGTTTTGACAATGCACTATAGCAAAAGCACACCTTGCCAGCATCTTTGCATCTGATGGGCTTCATCCTACAGAAGTGCAGTATTTGACCACCTAGAATGAGAAATGCTACCATGCCGGTGATTCTCAGCCCACCAGTATTACCTGCACAGGGCAGCTTCTCTAAAATTTCTCACACACAAGACGTTTTGCAAGTGTTTTCATGCTCGTCCTGCATCTAATAAAATGAACACCCAGTGGATTGCTATTTATGTTGATGGTTAATGTTCACACAACATCATGAATTCATCATATGAGTATAATGCACGGCTAATGTGGCTACATTACCATTAGCGCTGTATACAAACAGGCCAGAGCTGTGTTAAAACTGTAGCCTAATGGTTAAGAACAATCAGAAATTGTGGAAATCCTAAAAGATCAATTTGAAACAAGAATGGCATGTGGGTTAGTGTTTTCATTTCACCCTTTGTGCCGTTGTGCAACCTAAATTCAGCTTGCTTTTTTGGATATTTTTTTTCTAATTTATTCTTTTTTTGTGTGTTCTGTGGCACACATCTAGGGGACACAAAGAGCTCATCTTTCACCAAGAACAGTTCTCTATTTTGCAATAGAGAGACTGGATCCAAACTGAAATTTAATGGCTTCTTGCTTTGACCTGTTCTCCCTTGTCATTCATGATATTCCACTCAGTAGTTTTTTGGTGATAAAGAGTGTTCAAGTCACACATATGTTGTTTTAAAGTGGATTTTTTGTTGGAGGAAAGGCAGTATTTGTGTACCAGGATTAGTTCTGATCATTATCAGTGATATTCTCAGTAGAAGAACAGTTTACAGTTCCCAAGTTTATTTAAGTGTATTTGAAAAAGTATTACTGGGTCATAGAGCATGATAATGTTTTTCCTAAGCAGTAACACTAACATTATTCTCCAGTTAATGCATTAATAGATAACTAAAACAGAAGTGGTGCATAACTTAAGCTGCACTGTTATGTCTGTTTTTTATCTCCCAGCTGTAAAAGCTTCACTGGGACAAATACAGTTTAGAGATGAAGCTGATTCACAATGATAACAGATCACGGAAAAGGAAGACCAAGAGTGCTAAATATTGTCAAGAAAATTAAACTTGTCTGACATGTGGTGCTGCACAGCCTTGCCAAGGACCTTGGAATTGCTATAGCATTAAACATCTCACATATAAGAAAAAATTGAATATTTTCTATTAATTGATTTAAGCTGACACCTTGAACTGTGTATATTATGCTATAACATTAAAAAAAAGCAAGCAAAACAAAACAAAACAAAACATAAGCAAACGAACACACCAAAACAAAAACTAAAAGTCTGCAGTGTGCTAACCCTTGTACTCTAACCTCCTGAAAGCAGGGTCATCAAAAAGTAACACATTACATTAAAATGCTTCCAGCCTATTTGGGAAGAATTCAATTCAATTCAATTCAATTTTATTTATATAGCGCCAAATCACAACAAAAGTCGCCTCAAGGCACTTTATATTGTACAGTAGATAGCACAATAATAAATACAGAGAAAAACCCAACAATCATATGACCCCCTATGAGCAAGCACTTTGGCGACAGTGGGAAGGAAAAACTCCCTTTTAACAGGAAGAAACCTCCGCAGAACCAGGCTCAGGGAGGGGCGGCCATCTGCTGCGACCGGGTTGGGGTGAAAGAAGGAAAACAGGATGAAAGACATGCTGTGGAAGAGAGACAGAGATTAATAACAGATATGATTCGATGCAGAGAGGTCTGTTAGCACATAGTGAGTGAGAAAGGTGACTGGAAGGAAAAACTCAATGCATCATGGGAATCCCCGCAGCTCACGCTCTATTGCAGCATAACTAAGGGAGGATTCAGGTTCACCTGGTCCAGCCCTAACTATATGCTTTAGCAAAAGGAAAGTTTTAAGCCTAATCTTGAAAGTAGAGATAGTGTCTGTCTCCAATCCAAACTGGAAGTTGGTTCCACAGAAGGGCCTGAAAACTGAAGGCTCTGCCTCCCATTCTACTTTTAAATACTCTAGGAACAACAAGTAAGCCTGCAGTGCAAGAGCGAAGTGCTCTAATAGGGTGATATGGTACTACAAGGTCATTAAGATAAGATGGGGCCTGATTATTTAAGACCTTGTATGTGAGGAGCAGGATTTTGAATTCAATTCTGGATTTAACAGGAAGCCAATGAAGGGAAGCCAAAACAGGAGAAATATGCTCTCTTTTCTAGTCCCTGTCAGTACTCTTGCTGCAGCATTTTGGATTAGCTGAAGGCTTTTCAGCGAGTTTTTAGGACATCCTGATAATAATGAATTACAGTAGTCCAGCCTGGAAGTAATAAATGCATGAACTAGTTTTTCAGCATCACTCTGAGACAGGATATTTCTAATTTTAGAGATGTTAAAAATGGAAGAAAGCAGTCTTACATATTTGTTTAATATGTGCGTTGAAGGACATGTCCTGGTCAAAATGACCCAAGGTTCCTCACAGTGTTACTGGAGGCCAAGGTAATGCCATCCAGAGTGAGAATCTGCTTAGATACCATATTTCTAAGATTTTCAGGGCCGAGTACAATAACCTCAGTTTTATCTGAATTAAGAAGCAGAAAGTTAGCGGCCATCCAGGTCTTTATGTCTTTAAGACATTCCTGCAGTTTAACTAATTGGTGTGTTTACCTGGCTTCATGGATAGATAGAGCTGCGTGTCATCTGCATAGCAGTGAAAATTTATGCTATGTCTTCTAATGATGCTGCCTAAGGGAAGCATGTATAATGTAAATAGAATTGGTCCTAGCACTGAACCCTGTGGAACACCATAATTGACCTTAGTGTCTGAAGAGGACTCTCCATTTACATGAACAAATTGGAGTCTATTAGATAGATATGATACAAACCACTGCAGTGCAGTACCTGTAATACCTACAGCATGTTCTAATCGCCTAATAGGATATTATGGTCAACAGTATCGAATGCAGCACTGAGGTCTAGCAGGACAAGCACAGAGATGAGTCCACTGTCAGAGGCCATAAGAAGATCATTTGTAACCTTCACTAAAGCTGTTTCTGTGCTGTGCTGAGCTCTGAAACCTGACTGAAACGCTTAAGCCATTCCTCTGCAGATGATCTGTTAGCTGTTTGACAACTACTCTTTCAAGGATTTTTGATATGAAAGGAAGGTTGGAAATTGGCCTATAATTAGCTAAGACAGCTGGGTCTAGAGATGGCTTTTTAAGTAAAGGTTTAACTACAGCCACCTTGAAGGCCTGTGGTACATAGCCATAGTCATGAAAATCCACAAATATCACACACCATGCTGTTATTCATTTATCACTGCCTGCTCTCTGTGAGACTACATTATGCATGTTAAATGTAATAGATAGTGCACTCAAAAGATCATGATAAGAAGATATCCCATTTTAGGCACAAATATATGTTGAATGACTTCTGCTGCATAGTTTAACCCTCCTGTTATGCTGGTTTCTCAGGAACACTAATAATGTTCCTGGGTCACTTTGACCCAGGGTATGTTTACTTATCCAAAAGTGTCAGAAACCAAAAAATCCCAATAAACATTGTTTATATCTCATTATTAACTCCATTACTAACCATTTCAATTAATATTTGGTGTATGTAGATAACATGTGACATCTCTTCTGTTCTGGGTCAAATTGACCCGCTGTCTTAAAATCAAGACTAACCCTCCTGTTATGATGCTGGTCAAATTGACCCATTTTAAATTTTAAAAATCTAAAAAAAAAATTCAAAGTATTTTTTTCAGTATGAAACTTCTTCTGCTTGGCTAAATAAGGATAATCAACATAAAATAAAAGCAGTTCCTTTGGCATATGTGCAAACCCCTCTGCATGTTTATATTACACAGATACTGTTTGTGTCAATTTGACCCGGCAGTCAAAGTTAAAGAAGCTCAACTAAATAACAGTGAGTTTCATCAGCTTTTGACGAACAATCCAACCGAGACACATGAACCAAAAACCTCCTCAAATAAAAACTATTTGAATCCAGCTTCTGAGCGTAAATACAACTACTGTCTTTTTGATTGCAACCTATTTAATTGTGAAAATGTATATTTCAAAGTTCTTTTTCACAGAGCTTTGTCTTTGTTTCAGAAGTTTTGTATGAATAGAGTTTAATAATGTGACTTCATCTTTTAGGTGTGCAATCTGAAAGCTGCAACCAGTTTTCTGGATCTGTCCCTGCCCCTAGTCCATATGTGCGTATTATTGGTGGGTATGTGCATGTGATTTAGAAAGAGACTGTGGGTTTTTTGTTTGTTTTTTTTGTCCCTGTGGAAATGCAGGTAGGCCTAAAGGCTGAAATATTGATGGATGATGATAAATTCATGTTGTTGTTAACTAAAAAAACAACCAAACAGACATTTGAAGTTTTGATTCTAGTGTTTTCGTCATCTGGCAAATTGTCTTTTTCTGAATGCTAAATGTTTCAGATGAATTAGAGATTAAATTCTTGTTATTTGTTGTCAAGTTTTTAAATGCACAAACATTTTTTTAATGTTGCTGTGCTCACAAATGTTGTTTATCCCCTATGAGTGAACAAATTCAGTTTTGTAGACCCTCTGCAACCACAAAAAGGGTGTGGTCATCACAGTGATGAAGACAAAACCGTTTCAGTCACTTATTCATACAGTAGCACCAGCTCAGAGTTTTCGTTGCTTTATTTTTTCATCCATATTTTATTAAGAAAGAGTCAGTCACCAACAGCATGTGGTTTATTCCATCATAAATAGTGTATTGCGTACGCTGTCTATTTATGCCATGCTCTCATGAGTCTGCTTACATGGAAGAGTCAAAGAGAAGAAAATGTTTAAAACTTTTTGTGGTGACAGATATGCTGAAGTACAATTGTACTCTGTCCAAACTAGTGTTTTAAATAATACTACTAGTGTTCAGCCGTGGTTCGATCTGTATGTGTTTTTCTTGTCTCCAAGATGCCCCTTGGGTAATTTTGGTGAGGACCTGAATTGATTCCAGTAGCTTCCAGAGCACTGGGATCAGCTTTTTCTTTCATACCAAGACCTGCAGCTCCACACAGCTGGCTTCCATCATTGCATGTTTGTGTATGTGTGTACTATGTCTGCAATAACCGCAGTTTCAATACATCACGCATGAAAAAGGCAGCAACCCAATATCTATGTCAGTGGGGTAAACTGCATCACTGCATTGTCTCATTTCATTTGGAACACGAGAAGACAGTCATCAAATACATTTTAACTTTCTTATGTTAAAATTGAAATATGTGAAAAAGAAATGGTAAATGAATCCTTTTCTGAGTTTCATGTATAATATTGCTTACTTGTATCTGGTGTGAAGGGAGTCTCCAATAAAGCTGGATGCATGGATCTAGGGGTCCAGGTTGTTGTTGTTAAAGGGTTGTTAAAAATATTTCTTCCTTTATTCTGGTTTAGCTCAAATGGGATCATGCACTCTCAGGTTTGAAGAGTGGTGGATTGAATAGACATTTTTGAAAGACATGTGGGTTTGCTTTCATGTCTTCCACCCCACTGCACCTATACACCCATCAAAAACTCTTCCCATCCCTTCTTTCCTGAGTCCATTCATGCTTAATGTATATTCTTGTCCACTTGGGGAGACTGGGGGAGCTCATGCCTAGAGAGAGGCCGAAGAGGAAAGCATTTTGTAAGTGGAAATTTGTGACGATTAGGGGTGTACTGTGTAGGCGGGAGGTGTGGTGAGAAGGGAAGGCCATTATTTGAAGAGGGTGAAGTGAATTCTGATGGGGGGGGTCCAGCTTTCAAAAGGGTATTGACAGATCTCTTCAACTGCTGTCCCTACTTCATAGCCCTCATCAGCCCCAATTCTAAACATACCAATGCCCCTCCACAAGTTAAAGAAGTCCCCCCTCCCCTGCTGTGCCCACACGTATGAGTTGATGAACTGATGGTCAGGGTACTCTGAGGCTTCTGTCTTACTGAATACAAGTGGTGCTTCAGAAGGGGCTTATTCTCCCTGAAGCACACAACTTCTTTGGGGTGTATAAACCTATCAAGGACGAGTCTCTCTTTTTATTGGACCCATGTTATTCAGTGCACTTTTCAATCATAGCTAGATTTTAACAAGCTCAATAACATTTCAACACAGATAAAGAAATGAAAAGGGTAAGAGCTAATGTTTGGGAACATGTGTGGAAAGTGAGAATTGAGAAAGATGAGGAAGAAGAAACTTTAACATGGAATTCTCAAGTCTTCGTGACCATTTTGGGGAAGAATTCATCTGTATTTTAAAAATATTCAGTAACTTTGAGCTTTAAAAAAAGCACTGCTGATGAAGCACACTGTATGAGAAAGTTACTGTTACTGTTATTCCTTTAAGAATTAACCATCAAATGCACTAAAATCTTCATCTTATCAACATGCGAGAAGTATGGCCCCCTAAAGTTGGAGTAAAATTCCTAAGAGGGCCATTCCTTCCTATTTCACCCCCAACCATCACTCTTTCTGGTCTTAGTTATGGCAGATTGGGTTGCATGATCCTTGGAATATTAAACTACTACATCAACACTGCCAATCCCAGTAGAAAAAAAAAAGAGAGAGAGAATCTGCCTCTTCCAGCTTCTAATCCAGTCTGTTTGCAAAGCACAGGCTTTGGCGTGACACTTGTTCCCCATAGATTCTAGTGTTCTCACTGGAGAACAGCTTACATTAGCATAACCGTGAGGCCCATCCCTTCACTACAGGATTAGTTCAGCTCTCCTCCCACTGTCTGATGGCTCTTTATCCAGATGGATACAGCCTGTTAAAGGTCTTAACCACACTATTGCCACCAAAGTCATTATCATTCACCACGAGAAGGAATCAGCTCACTGAGGGCCTGCTGTTTAGACTGAGACTGACATCTCATTTGGGATGGTTTGAAAGAAAAGACAGGGAACTCCCCTTCAGTCTCTGATGGAGTGACCAATAAATGAAGTAACTATTTTAGATGGCTAATTTGGCCCTGTAATTTTTCTTTTGAAAAGTGTGTTTGTGTACATTAAGCTTAAATTCCAAAACTTACATTTTAACTACTGATTTTATCTACTGTTTTGTTTGTTTGTTTGTTTGTTTGTTTGTTTGTTTGTTTGTTTGTTTGTTTGTTTGTTTGTCTTAATCAATTTTAAATCATGCTTTTTATCTATTTTGTTTTTAATGTCTCTGTAAAGCACTTTGAATCACCTTGTTGTTGAATTGTGCTATATAAATAAATTTGCCTTGCCTTGCCTTGCCTTACATTAGGCATTGTTTCTGGGGGACATAAACAGCTTTTCACCAAGACCGCGATGCTATGTTTGCACATAGTGTAAAAGTTTATTACCACCTCGGTAAAATCCCTGGATTCCATCCTGGGACCGATAGGTTTTTCAAAGGTTTGTATTTTTTTCCATATTTTATTCTATAAAAAAGTCAAAAAGTTTAGCTTGATGTTTATTTGGATTCTTGGTTTCTCTTCTTTATTTGTAAAACCTGAATTGTGACATCACCAATCACACTGACGTGATAAGAGGTATTTATCTGTTTGTTTATAGATATTGTTTATATCTAAACACTGAAAACACTGCAGTCACATCTTCATCACTAATCAGATCATCATCATCAGACTGAATCATCTGATTTAAATGAAGCTGATGATGTTACATATTACAAAAGTTCCAGTTAAATAATGTAGGTGGTTTTCTTCTGTGATACAAATCACAAAGTAAAGAGGATATTAGTATGTAAAAGTGTATTATACAGCTGGCTGCGAAACAGATTATAAAATGAACGAATGCTTTTTAATATGTTGTAGATTCTCAGAAAAAGATAGCAAGAAGAATGCAAGAGGGTTTGGTTGATTTATACAAAAGAAGCAAAAGAAAAACTTATTCATACATCCATGAGTGATAACTGTAAAAATATAAGTACAGACCTTGTGCAAAAGACAATAGAAGTAAAATAAGAAGAGGTAGGGATTACCTGAAATGTAAGTTTGGCCATAAATAATGCCATGTTTGACCAAAAGGGTAATGGATAAACAAACAGTTTTGCGATCACCTGTATTGAACCGGGGCTTATTTTCTGTAAGGCGTTGAACATGTCATATTATTCTAATCTAAAAGTCTTACCTGTATAAAAATACCGCAGTTAAAAATGAACAAAGCATAAAAAATAAAAATAAAAAATTCTCACAAAGCAGTTTGCTCAAAACACTGCACGGTAATAATCAGCTGTGTTTTGCTGTTTTCTCACTCTTCATAACCTCTTGGCTTGCCCTAACCTTTTCTCTCCTATCCAACTCACAGTTTTCATTTCTCTCATGCTTTCTTCACTTTCTCCCGCCTACACCACGCTCCCCTTATTTCTCAATCTCTCTCCTTCTCTCTCTCTCACTCCCTCTCTCGCTGTCTCTCGCTCACTCTGCGCTGTCTGCCTCAGCTGTTCTCAGTTGCACTGTGTGCCTTGTGCTGTGGGGACAGGGCAGAGCTGCGCTGAGTGGGGCTGAACTAGTTTAGAGGAGTCTTAGGTAGAGTGGCAGACAGGATCACAGTGGACAGGAAAAGAGAAAGCCACTAAAGAGTATGATTATCCGGCAGACAGGCTTAACAGTTGAAACAAAGTGGAACTGTTTTTCTTATTTTTAGCTAAAGGTAGATGTAGAGGTAGATAATGCAGATGGCTGTTTTCACTGGGTTACATACTGGTCAGGTACCAGGGCAGAAAAGTATGGCAGTCATACCTGCTTGCTCTTCCTAGCATTTAGTGTGTGCCTACTTTGGTTAACTTTAGCACTGACTTATCGGTGTGGGAAGCTCACTTGCAGTAACACTGACCCATAACCCCCAACTCTGCTTTGCAGGTTCTGAGCTGGACTCTAATTTTGTCTTTTGACCCCTGGAATAGGAAAGGGTTTTGGATCTGGCAGTGAACGAGACCTGCCGTGAACCAGCCTGGACTGACCCGTCAGCATTTTTTCACAATTATTGGAAAACAAATTTTTTCTTCTTCTTACCAGAACTTAAACCAGATCTGAGACTTTCGGCACTGGAGTTTGGTATTTAAAGGACTCTCTGGCCCCTATAGCCCCAGGATCATGGGCTTTTTCTGGGGCAGCATTATGCTGCTGTGTGGGGTGGCTTTGCTCAATACGGGGGGCAGCGGAGCCCAGCAGACCAAGAACAACGTCCCCCGGCTAAAACTCTCCTATAAAGGTGAGTTTGTGAGTTTTTATTGTCTTCAAATGTTATTATTTTAAGTGATTTGCCCTTAAATATTTTGTCTGAGGTAGAGCTTATGTCTTAGACTCTTACCTCCTTCTCATGCAGGTTCAAATCCCTTCAGCACGTATAGTATGCTGGCCAAGTGACTGATAAAAGGCAGTGTCTATAGAAAGTTTCAGTAACTGTGAGTCCCTAAATGTCTGTATGAGGCTTTAGTTATGATTACTTCTGAAAATGCTATATATATATAAATTAAGCAACAAGTACATAAATTCTTTACAAGGTTGTAAACTTTATGACTTATCAGGTTTAGGCTCTGGCTTTTAAGAGGGTTGTGCATATTTGTTTTATACGGTTTCAGTCTTTTTACAGACCTGCATTCATACTATTTGGAGTTTTTTATATCCAATTATGTTTAATTTACCTGTAGCCGGGAAACTCTGGTGTTGTCATGGAAAGCTTTTGCACCATTAAAAAATATTTCTGTCTTGACTCAGTAATCAGCTGAGACTAACAAATAGGAATAAGTATAAATAATATTATATGATATAAATCCAGCGAAGAAAACAGTTTAATAAAATTAGGTAAGGTGACTTTGCCAGCTTGATAGTAAAAGTCCTCAAGTCTAATGCACATGCATAAATGAACTGGTTATTAGAGAATGCATTCTCTCTTTCTGCCTCTCTGTCCTTGTTTTGATCAACTGCTGTTGTCAGTTTTGAAATGAAAAGTAGTGCCAGATATGGACTCCCCTGCAACTGAGCTTCATCTATCCTTCTCTTGCTTTCTTTTTTCCTAAATGTCATTTTTCCACTCAATTCTCTCCTGCATGGCAATTATACTAAGGATGAATGGTGCAGGTCTGTTTCAGCAGATGGCTCTCCCAAAGAGAAATGTTTCTCGCTCAGCACTGGGGGATCCATAATTATACACACAAGTATGCCCATACATAAACACACACACATGCACACACATGCAACGAGGCTCGCTCACTTGCGCACATAAATGCATGACCATCTGTAGATAGCAAATGATACCTGTGAGGGTATCAGTCATTTAAAACCGCATGCTGTCAGACTGGTGTAACACGCCCATGTGGTGATATCTCTATTTTGAGTTAGATCCTCAGGTAGCAGTCTGGCAAGCTTGTTTTTTGCAGTCACCTCTATAATTATTATTTCTATTAGTACTAATTTGGATTTTGCACCTCTCCCATATGAGGAGTCAGTGCTTTATCTTTTGTATTTAGTGCTTAGCATGCGCTTAATAATAGGAGAGTGAACAGGTATAATTTTCATGCTTGCACTGTGGTTGAAACATTGCTCCTGTAATACTGCAGAAAAAATTTAAACATTATCCACTGTAGGTCCCATTAGGCAAGTGACATGGGATTATTGAATTATGAATAATGTATGCCATAATATAAATTATGTATTACCCCTGTGTAGGTGAAGTACATTTACTCGTGGAGGAAATCAGATTGTTCACTGTGGTGAATTAAAGAGCAGTACCTGCCTAAACAGTCTGAGAAGTTGTCCAGTCCTGAGGAAGCAGTGTCAGATCAGTGAGATACTGCTCTGTGAGGTGAAGAAAACCTGACCCCTACAGGTCTCTGGGAACAAGGGGTGAATCTGTTTATGGTCAAATTAAATGCATCTGATTATGCAGGTCTCACATTGGCACGTGTTTTTGGATTTCTTGTAGACTTCATTAATTTAAATGTGGAATGAAAGTTTTATCTTGGAATGGTGTAGCTATACAGCAGCTTGGCCCACCACAGTATGAACCCCCCAGTGGACAAAGTTAATTACTCTGAGGCACACCTACCAATTCCTACCACCCACCCACACCCCAAGAACCACACACACAGACACACACACATACACATTGCTGAAACTTCCAACAGATCTTTAAAAGCAAGGGTTCAGGGGCACAAGGGCAATGGAGCAGGGGAAAGATAACAGTGGTACCCCATGGCTACCTAAACATGAGCTGAGGTCCAACTGTATCAACAACTAAGTGACTAGTTGATGATGAAGAAGTAGGAGTAGAAGGCCATGGACCTACAGTGCCGGCAACACCATAAAGCACCATGAATGTTTTACATATGTTATACTTTGGCATGAATTGATGTAAGATCGATTCACACCCTCTGGGTAAATGGGCCCTTTAGGGATTAAACATATGGCTCTCAAGTTTATGGGTCACAAGCAGCAGAGCACATGTTGTTTACTGTCCAGGGAAAGAAAAAAGAAGGTACTTGAGTTTTATAGAATGTGGGTGTTCTGCCAAAAGTACTCTTTTTTCCCCCGACCTGTCCACCCCTTCCTTTAGCTGAGCCAATGGCTTGCACAAAAGCACATACACATATCTGCAGCCACACGTACAGGCAAATGCATTCAGAGGAGCACAACAAAGTCCTGCTTTGGATAGCAAGAAAGAAAAGGAGCAAAGAACTGAAAAATGACGCCACACTAGAAACCCCTTAGTTTCACTAACCACAAAATATCTCTTCAGCATTCATACTTCATCTGTTTTTTTCAAATGGTGTTTTTCTTGTTTTCACTGTGGTGTGAAATGACTTTTAATCAGAGTTGGAGAATGGAGAAGTTCTCCTAAAGACCTTTAATCCATAAGCATGTTAAGAATCTTCGGAGTGGAGTTGGGTTTCTTGGGGTGTGTGCAATATAAACTCTGACTGGCCTTGAATGGCCATGGAAGGTATCCCATACATTCAGTTTAATGTTCTCACTATTCTGTTCTAACTGGATTTGAATGATTTATTCTGCAGTGTTCATTAAAAAAAAAAAAAAAATCATTAGCTTCCCCAAGAGCTTTCAAAAGAATTATTGTTTCAGTTAACTTAACCTGTATCTGAAAGATTCACTTGGGATATGTCTGCTTGCAAAATTTCCTGTGTCTACTGACTTACATATGTCTGTAGTGAGATATAGAGATATAGAGCTACAAACTACCATCTTAAAAGGGTGTGGAGTTATCAGTTTGAACATGGAGGGTCTGAAGTTGCTGAAGTTTTACTAATTTGGGGTTCTTTTATTTCTAAATTGTATCTACAGAAAACATGCAGAAAACTCAAATTGGGTGACCAAGACAAGCCATAGGGACCTCGTTCAGTTTACTGGGCATGTGTTGAAAATCTCAGAAACCAAAATGGACTAAGAGAAAGAGGAAGCGCTTGGGTTTTAGTATTCCAGTGATATGAAGGGAGTCACAGAATCAGTTTAGTGGCTGCTAATTCTGTTTAATCAATATTTCTGGATGCAGTTCCAAAACTAAATCATTTATCAGTTAGACCGGGGGTAGGCAACTTCAGACCTCAAGTGCCGGTGTCCTGCAGGTTTTAGATTTCACCCTGTGTCAACACACCTGAATCGAATGATAAGTTCATTCCTAGGCCTCTGGAGAACTTCAAGACATGTTGGGGAGGTAATTTAGCCATTTGAATCAGCTGTGTTGGATCAAGGACACATCCAAAACCTGCATTACACCGGCACTCGAGGGGTTGCCTACCCCTGAGTTACACTAATCTGCCACCAGCAATGAGAACTGCCACACTAAAATGAAATACTACCACCTAGTTTTACAGGCTAAGTCGATGAAAGAGAAGAGTCTGATGATGTCTTGTCTCCCAGTAGACAACGTTCTAGGACTTGGACTTGGAACGAGGAAGATTTGTCTTATAGTAGCTTACCCGCCCCCTAGTTGTTCAGTGAACCAGCGTTAAATGACTTCGCATTTGGATCGGCCAAAGGAAGTGGCTGAGTTGCTTGGGTCTAGCCTCAGTGAAGGTCTTTTGGGTGCAATGGGTTGTGAGTACAATACAGATGAGTGGAAGCTGTTCACTGACAGCCTAAAATGTGTCCTAATGCATAATGGCTGTTACTTTGAATCAGTGCCAAAAGGCCATCCTATCCAGTTAAAAGAAACCAATAAAATATGCAAATTGTGTTGAAGAAGCAAAAATACAGCAAGCACAAATGGACCATATGTGAAAAAAAAAAATGGATTAGCATTTTGTTACAAAGCTGTAAGTGATTGAATATGTTTACTGATGTTTTTTAAACCCATTGTCAATGAATTAAGTAATACCAACTATTTTCAGGAAAATAAGTTTTTTGTGTTTTTCTATGCAGTGTAGTGTATTGATTGATTTTAGGCACCTCTATATGAGATGAATAAGACAATGTGAGGTGTCATCTTAAGTCACATGTGTTTAATCACTTGAGTACAGTATTCATACCTATATCAATCAAGATATCACATGCTTTAAATGATTAAACTAAAATTATCTTCATTTTCTACAATATGCTACATTATACAGAACTGTATTTTTTTTAAAGCTTCATGTTTACTTCAATGTTTAAATTTAATTTAGCAAAGTTCTAACTACAATTCTGAATAGATTTATGTGTAATCACAGCATAGTACTACATTTGATTTTGTTCAGCTCTGAAGAAACCAGTCTTGTCAAGTTTGATAAATAACTTCATTGCCAAAAAAAAGAAAAAGTTCAAAACCATTTTTCTTTCAGCCAGCAACAATAAAGCAGGACTAATTTGCATTATCTTATAGTGGGTGAATAAGTGTTTGCCTGCTTTTCTGCTTGACACTGAGCAAATTTCTTGACTGAAGCTTTGTTTTTTTTGCCCTCGGGCATAGGTGAATCAGTAACTGTATACACCTGGAGAGACACAGTGATGTGTTGGGCTTTGACAGTGTGCAGCAATACAACAAGTCGTGCGAGTAAGGAACATCAGTGAAGCTGCTGAACCGGGCCCAAACATCAGTGTCTTATGCTGCCATGTGTGGGTTATTATTAAGAAGTGTATTTTTCTTGGGAAGCACTTAGATAACACTCTACGTGCCCTCCAGTTGAGAAAGAGAAAGATGGACAGAATGTAGGGTAAAAGAGTTTATTTTTATCAGTCTCACATGGGACTGTTGATTTTTCGCATCTATTCCATCTCTCGCTCTCCCTTTGTGTCTTTGTCTGTTACTTGCTTGCTTTCCAGTTCCCTAACTCATTCTTTTGCACTCCCCGTCCCTGACCCAGAAGAGAATAGTTAGTACATTTGACTTTTACCAAGCAATGCTAAGGAAGAAAAAGAGAGAGCAGGAGAAAATAGAAAACTGGAGAAAAAATAAATTTTGGGATTTTTGGCTAATCTACCTGTCAGTTGTAGCATAAAATCTCTTATAGGCCACACATTCCCCTTTTTGCACGTCTGTCTCTTTCTCTCTGCTGTTCTATTGTTCTGCATTCAAACATGATTTTGTGCACTACAGTATCAAGCTCTAAACAGGAAAGAATTAAAAAAAAAAAAAACAAGCGCTGTTTAATGTATACATAAATTTGACCTGAGGGGACACCAGTTCAGACATGTATAGGCTACTACCTCCGGTGTGGCTCGTAAACACATTTTTCTTTCCAATAACACACGGCACAGTATGCTCTATAAACACACATACACACACAGATCCACACACAATACCCACAGAGTATCTGTCTCTGGATGATTAGCTTTTAATAACTTAGCTGTAGTCTCTGTTGAATGGTCTGTTGCTATGGACACGACTCCCATAGACAATTTCCACAAACCAGAGATGTGTGCGTGTGGGCGTCTGTATGTGTCTGGTGGGTGGATATTGTGATGCCATTCTCCTTGCTGTCAAACAGTGATGTGGTTTGGGGAAAAGTGAAGTGTAGTTTTCCTACTGCTCCCTTACACCTTGCTGTTTATAAAACAAGTATATCATTCTGGGAGCAATTACTTGTTTCTACTTAAAAATAATTATTAATCACAAATAACACAGACATCCTTTTGTGCTTTTTTACTTTGAGAACTAGAAGAAGTCTTCATCTTCTGGTTTGACTTTGTCTTTGTCATCCCCCACGCTCAAATGTGTCCACGATACAGGTAAAAAAGGGTCAGAGGTAGAAGGCAGATGTTATTGTGCAGTGCAGAGTTTACAGTTGATCAGCTAATGGTTGCTCACCATGGCTACTGACTGTAATTTTTTATGACTTTAGTCTTCTTTCCAACTGTGTTTATGAAATAAATGTCTAATATTTCAAAATAATATATTCAATAAAATCCAACTAGATCAATCTTGCAACAGAAAACAAATGATTTACAAAGATATGTTTCACAAACTGAAACAATAAGCATGTATTTAACAAATAATTATCACTGTGTCATTGCACTATTTGGGTTTAGATTCAGTCAGTTATACACCAGAAAATATCTGTTCTCTATAACTTAATGAAAACTCATGGGACTGTGAGATCAAGGTTGGATTTTTTATTAAGACTGTGGAGTGGGGAGTTGAGTGAAAGATTAGTTTATTATTATTTATGATTTTTCCAAATTTCTCACAGTTTGCATTAAGGAACAGGAAACAAACTAAATTACAGAGACAGTGATAATGACAGGGTGTCAGTCTATTTTGTATTACCATCCAATGAGTACTGTTATTTGCATGTGCGTGCATGTGCGTGTGTGTATGTGTGTGTGTGTGTGAATTAGGCACATGTTTATAAAAATACCATGATACATAAACCAAAATCACATAAAGACAAGCAAGTCTTCATGTAACAGGCAACTTGATTGTCTGTTTGCATCGTTTTTCACAGCATTTCTTTTTCACAGGTGTCTTTCAGCACCTTTTAACAGTATTTTAAATTCTTCAAACCATTCGTCCATTCATTTTCTTCTCCTTATCCAGCACATGTTGGTGGATAGCCTATCCCAACTGGGGTACGGCTGGGACAGGTTGCCGGTCAGTTTTTCAAACCAAACTATTTTTCCTGTGATGTAGATATTGTTGCCCCCATATCAAGAGTATACCCATAAACCCAACCCTCCAAAGCCCCTTAATGTCAGCCAGTTGGCTTCTTTTGTGATACAAAATATTGATTGGATTTGCATTTAGGCAAATATCTCAAACATATACATACATGGTAATGTTTCCATTAAATTTACACTTCATACTGTACGCACCCATGTTGCCTTGGAGTAGGTGAATGATAAGTAGTCTATAGGTTCCATAGCACAATATTCATGACCATGTAGGTTTTAACCTAAAAAATCTTAATAAAATTAGAATTTATGATTGAGGAAAAACACCCTAAAAGCATTTAGTGTAATGCCCTCTATTCTTTGATGTTTTTCTTCTTGTACCAGTTTCCCTCTAGCTTGTGTCTTCTCACTCTCTTGGGTTCTGACACACTTAAGAGAAGGGGCATTCTCCCTGCTAAAGCATTCATGAGAGTTTTTTGTTGTTTGCCTCACTGAGGATGAGAAAGCAAGAGAGAGTGAGAGTGAGAGAGGAAGGCACCATTTCTCCTCTGCTCCCATAACTCTCTGTCCTTTTGTGTAGGTGGTCAATGGGAGGGGGGCCATGGTGTGGTTGGACTTTGTTGGTGAGAACAAAATGTGAGAAGGAGAAAGAATTAATATGTGCGTGTGTTTGTGTGTGTATCTACACAGATTACACAAAAGGTGTTACAATACTACAGTCATAGTGCCACCTTTAGAGGTCGTTACAGTAATTAGATCCTCAGTGTTTGTGTCAAGTCTGGCTTTCTGCTGGGAAACCAAATGTCACTGCTAGACTTGGCAGACCATTGCATTAAGTTCTAAAATGTGAGCTGTAGCCTGTAATAAAGTCAGCTAATAGTTTATGTGGTTTAGAGTAGTCTTGCAGTTTGGTTTATGAAATATTAGCAGAGTAATATGACATTATATATGCTCCACAGTTTTCCACTGTGAGTGTACAAAGTTCTGCTTGGCTGCTTTGGTGAAGGTCACTTCTCAGCGCAGACTGTCTGATTATTGGCTCCCAGATTTGGCTTTACCTGCCGAGTTCAATTTGGCTTGGCAGTGGCTCTAAACTATCTGTCAGCTAGGCCAAGCTGTATAGTCTCTGGTTATGAGAGCAATTTGTGAAGGAAAAGGGGAAGCAATAACATTTATGTAAAAATCAAAACATATAAAAATGTGAAAAAGGGGGTTGATAAAAAAACAGAAACAGCAGTCTAAGGTGAAACAAGCACAAGCATCTTAATATCATTTGATTAAATTGGCTCAGTGTAGCTGTGGGGAATAGAGGTCTATGTTTGGAACATTACAATTTAGCAGTAAGATTTTAAGATATGGAAAGGCATATGGTGGTCAAGCAAAAAGATACTGAAAATTTAATAGAATTTCAGAAAAATATACTGATCTGGAGAATTAGATTTGACTTTCATGCAACACAAATCCACAAACCCTTTATTTTGATAAATATTTTATGCTGATTCCTGCTTTTCTTTCCATTTTTTCTTTACAGACATGTTGGAGTCTAACAACCTCGTGACATTTGAAGGCCTGCCCAACAGTTCGGCTTACCACACCTTCCTGTTGGATGAGGAGAAAGGAAGACTAGTAGTTGGAGCCAAGGACCACATCTTCTCTTTTAATCTTCTCAATATCAGCAAAGAGTTTGCACAGGTAGCTGAAGCCTGTAATTTATAGACTGCATGACTGGTTTCATGCATTCTGCGACAGACTCCAAGTGTGTTTGCTGTTTCTGACCGACTTATTACCTCGCTCGTATCCGTGCATCTCCATCCAGAGTGCCAGGCAGGGGCGCAGGTGTCTTGGGAATCTCTTTTCTGTTTCTACCGAAAAGTGCCTCATGAATATTTCAGAGTAGGGCTGTTGCACACGATCACACACTGTGCCAGGCATGTAAGCTGCTCTCTGCACACCTGGATGAATAATAGAATAAACCGAAACAAAGTGGATAACAAATCGCAGTGTGACCCCTTCAACTCTCATATATACACATCCATGCACACAAGCTGTTCCTCTTTCGACTGACTCTGTAAAATTGATTTTGTGTGGGGGTAATTCTTTTCTAACATGTGCAGGAACTGTGTTTATGTTGCAGATCCCTTGGCCAGCTTCTTCCACCCGAAGAGATGAATGCAAGTGGGCAGGAAAAGATCTCTCGGTAAGAGCTAAAACCATCCACCTTTTAAGTGGGTGTCAGCGGTTTGCCCCTCTACTCCCACTAATTTTTTCAAATGTCTTTGTTCTCTTATACGATGAACAATGTGCAGTTCTGCAGGTCTCAAAGCAAATCTCCCTTGGAGTTGCACTGGGGTTATATGAGCTCTTTTTATATGGCATTTTAATCATAGATTATATGAGTTTTTTTTTCTTTTTTCAGTTTGTTTATACCAGTTTGTTGACAATATGTTATATGGACAACTCACAGACTCGCTATAGATCTGATAATAATCTCAGAGCCATATTTGAGACCATAATAATTTCCCTCCTCCTTAAAAGATCTGATTTAGCATCTGATATATCTGATTTAGCCTATAAAAACGTACTTTTAGGTATAACATTTCTTTGTTATTAATAACTACTTCCATATATTCAAGGATCACAGACAGTAGTGTTCCAGTGTTATTGGGCTTTATTTTTTCTCTGTTTCTGCTTTAATATTTGACAGACTAACCTCAGGGGAGGCCTTTAAAGCTGAAAGACTACTAATTTGCCAAATTTAAATACGACAAACTAGTGTCACCCAATCCCATTACATTACTAATATCATTTCTGTGGGAGTGTTTTTTTTTTAAACTAGCACATACACCACCACAGAAACAATACAATAAATCACATTATCCATGCATTGAACCCTACAGTAGCATAGTTGTGGATAAAACACAACATTTCATAATTTTAGATTATAGAGTTCTCTGGATGAGAATACTTTCTAAAATTTTGCTCCCAACTAAAGCTGGTCTTAAACAAATCCAAGTTGTCTGGCATTTGCATTCAGGGCCTTTTTAGACTCTGTACCTCTTTCAGAGCTTTGGCAAGTCAAAAATCAAATTTTTTCTATGTCTGGCCAAGTGCAGTTTTAGAATAGCTTTTGTGATGTGGTGAAACTCTGTGCCCCTGCTCCCTGTAAGCTATGTTATGAATTTTATTTCTAAATGGGCCCTGAAGCAAAAGGCTGGAATGTAAAATCATGGAAATGCTGGATGTGTATCAGCAGATTTGAAGTCCACTTAAGTGTTTTGTGTTATTTTATTCTATAAACATTCTGTCATGGATATATAGGGTATCCTGAGGGGTGGTCTCTGTGTTACATAGTTGGAGAAGAGTAAGAATTAATGGGAGGTGAAGAGTCTGTTCACTAATCCTATTTAATGCAATCAAAACAAACAAGATGAAACGGAGAGTAAACGAAAAGTAGGAAGGTCTGATATGTGTGACAGACAAGTACAAGATAAAAAGCACAAGTGTTACGAGTTTATCACAGCAAATGTTGGGTCAGTCAGGGTCAGCATCATAGAAAAAACTGTGCTGCTCATGACCTAGTATAACCAGATAACTTAGTCATGCATAATTTGTGGCAGTATTCTTGTTTTTTTTTTACATTTTCTGTTGTGAAAATGTGGTGACACATTCAGTTTTATTTGAGGTCAGGCTCGCTCAGGCATGTGCTGCAAGAACACGAGGAAATGTGGCATATGGCTGCAGAGCAATGCAATATTTCACTTACAGTTGTGCAACACACAAACACACACACACTGCTTTCTTCGACTTTTGAGTACAGTATGTAATGAAAAAAAAAGCAGAATCAGATGACAGTGTTTAGTGGGCTCCTAATATTATTTCCAGATTTATTACTCGGCACACTGGTAGGGTTTATGGGTCATTCTCTGGGGAAATACAGCAGATTACTTTAAGCTTTGCTCTGTTTTTGTCTCAAGTCTTTTTTATGCAGGCACTGGATTTTTCTGAATGGCACTCTGTTCTGAATGACACTTTGAAAAATAATAATTTTACTGTTTTCTGTCTTTGCTACATCAGAGAGAATGCTCAAATTTTGTGAAGGTGCTGCAGCCATTCAACCAGACCCATCTCTATGTGTGTGGGACAGGAGCCTTCCACCCTGTGTGCTCCTACCTGGATGTGGGCAAGAAATCAGAGGTACAGGCACACTCTACACCTCCACTGAAGTTTCCAATTTCTATCAAACATATAATCCCTTAGAATATAAAAGCTGAGTTTCCTGACATATCAAGTATAAATATTTAAAGCTCTCAGTGGCCATGAGGGTTAGAGAATTGTCTTTCTAACAGATGATTATATAAGTGCATAAAAAGTGGTTTTCATTCAGCAAAATGAGGTGGAAACGCAGGGTTTCATAGTCTGACGAATTTCCAGTGCATCAGTCTAATGTGCGCTCTTTTCTCCTCCAAATGTCACTGAGTCTGACTGATGTGAATTTCCAATTCATTAAACAGCTATTTACAGATAGATGGATTTCCTGCATCTAATTATCTCATGTGTAGAAATCATGAACAAAATATGAAATTCCTCTGTAGGGCGTCCTTTGGTGTCACAGAGTTAGAGAGAAATGAAATTTATTGTTTTAATACTCGTTCTGTAAAAATTTCAAAATGCTTCAATATTTTAAACTGCACCTATTTTACATAATGACTAACATTTGTATTATATATTATCTCTACAGTGTGTAACATTATCACACAAGTATTTGTCAAAAACAACTTTTGCATCATGTCGCAATATTTCCAAGATAGTTTGGACTAAAAAAAAAAAAACCTAAATACCATCCTGTGGTCTCTCGAGCAATGCTGTTCTGGAAGTTGTGAAATGCTGACAACAAAATGACTTTCCCAGAAAACTTTGACTTAAACGGAAACTACTGTGTATTTTTTCATGACAAAACTTTTTCCAAAAAGTGATATTTGATGATATACTGAAGGTTCTGTGCTTGTCTGTCCAACTATGTACAGGACAGTGTTTTCAGACTTGAGCCCCATGTGGAAAATGGCCGTGGGAAGAGTCCCTATGATCCCAAGCTGCTCACTGCATCCATGCTAATTGGTGAGTTTAAGAGAGGATACACTGCGCTGTCTGTCTGTGTGTGTTAGAGTGAGGTCATATAAAAACATGTAAGTTAAGATACACCCGCTGGTTTGCTCTGTCATTGCAGCAGATATATAGGGTGCAAAGTAAAAGCAAATAACAGAACACAGGCATTCTTCTCATTCATTATAAGTGGACCAGCTTTGTATTTAAACACTGGGAACCCCTCATTGGCACGATTGTAAACTTCTTTTCACCGTGACTATGCATCATTTAAGTGGTGGGTGTGGGGTCAGTGACACTTTATTGAGTTTTTTTTGCATAGAATCCCATTTTTTGGCAAGTGAACTATGTGAGCATGCCTTTTCTCTCTTACTCCAATCATTGCCAGTCACATTGCATTACATCTGAGTGTTTAACCTAGCAGATGGCCATTTTCCAGCCCATCACCCCTAATCTCTGCTCCCTTTTCTCTTTCCTTTCTCACCAGCTTTATTATGTACTCCTCCTATCTCGCACCTCTGTCCTGTTCCTCCTCCTCTGACCTATTCATTCATCCTCCTCTCTCCTCCCTTCTTAGCCCTGCCTACGGTGTTAATGTCAATTTCACACTCCTGATGTTCATCACATCTGTCACTGTCTGTTTTCTCTCAGGACTCCAAGTTTATCTATACTGCTAAGCCCCTGTACAATCCCTCAGACTTTCACGCCTGCATCACTGGGGAAAAATCCCTAAAGATTGTTTTCTTATCTGAGATTACTAAACTAACTCGGTTTATTCCTCTTAATCTCAGATGGAGAACTGTATGCAGGAACATCAGCTGATTTCATGGGGCGGGACTTTGCCATCTTTCGCACTCTTGGAAAGCATCACCCAATCAGAACAGAGCAGCATGACTCCCGATGGTTAAATGGTGAGAGAGATGAGGAAAATCCCTTCTGATTATACAGTACTTTTCTTGTTTTTAATTTGGCAAGCTGAATCTTAGATCCCAATTGTGTTTTTGTTTGATTTGAGCTCAGCTTCCAATAGATATGATCAGAGTTCGTCACTGATCTCCTCGTGGACATGGATCTCAATGTACCATCACTTGATTTACATTTATCACAGTTTGGTACTAAAAAAAAGGGAGTTTGACCTTAAAACAACTTTAAATTAAAATACCCTGAGTCTGAGCTTTATTCAACCACTATGAATGCTAAGGAGTGCTAATATATAAGAAAAATATAGAAAAATATACTAGAAATATCATTAATAACCGGAACTATCATCTCTGTTGATGGAATGGCATACCTTAAGTTTTCAAATGTAGGTTTTACTTACTGTTTTTCACCAGTTAATATTATTCCAATTCATCATATTCTGCTTCAGCTAAGGTGCTGCAGCTTGTCTGCTCATGGCTCAAAATATTGCAGTCCAGACAAAGAACGAGAAGCACATAATTCATTTAGTTGGCCTGTCTCCAGTGGAGTTGTGAAATTTAATATTAAGTGTTGTTATTGCCTTTCAGGCTCTATAGAGGGAAGTCCCTGAGTACATGTCTGCTATTTCACAGCATCTTTAAACTCTCACACAGTATCTAGCACTTGGTTTAAAACTAGATACAAAGCGGTTTTTTGGTTGTTTATTCCAGATTAAGAAACACAAAAACTAACATTGACTTTGTGTGTGTTTGTTTGTCACTTGCAGATCCTAGGTTTTTAGGCATTCATCTTATTTCAGAGAGCGACAACCCAGAAGATGACAAAATCTACCTGTTCTTCAGAGAAAATGCTATAGACGGAGAGCATACTGGAAAGGCCACGCATGCTCGTGTCGGACAGCTCTGCAAAGTACGCACGCACACAGAGGACATGCAGGGTGGCCTTTACAAAGGAAAATCCCAATATGCACAATAGGAGAGAGACAAAGGCACACACACGTTCACACCAGCATTATGTGAAATAGCTCCTGTATCTGGAAAAAACACTTGACGGGTGTCTGAGTGGCTTTCATAATGGTAGCTTTCAGGAGCTGTTATCTGTGATTATTTTTAGCCTGGAGAAGAGTGGGCTTTGTTTTGCGTGGTACAACTGCCCCGGAAGACAGAAACCTGAGAGAAATGTCAAATGTCGCCAGAACCTGAGAGGCAAACACACCATCAATGGCAGCACTGTTATCCTAATGCCAAGCTTTGGCACTTATTGGGCCTTTAGCTCCAGGGGATGGTTATGTTAAAGAACTGGCCTTGTATCAAATTTCACAGCCTAAATCCATTTCTTATTCATTTAGCAGGAATTCAGTAAGCTTACTGCAGATCAGTGAGCGATGTCAGCCTCAAACCCCTGTTTAGCTGCACATCATGCCTCCTTCATGACTGCCTGATTATCTAGAATGTCAAGAATCTGCTATCTTCAACACAAGACAAGCCATCCATTATGTAAAATGGGGTATTAACTCCAGCATATGCATTTCTTGGATACACTATAATTTACTGTCATAAATCAACACAAAGTGAAATCCATTTTTATGAGCCAGAGCTTTGTGCGTCTGTGTTTTTGTGCTATGTTCATGAAGACAAACACTACCCTGTGAGGCACAGAGATGCATATTATTAAAAAGTGCAGTGGAACAAACAGTTCAATATGTGCTGTCCTCTTTTTGTACAGCATCTCGAATTGCATTATTCACAAAAATATATATAAAAATATGTATAGAAATCTAGAAATACATTTTACAAAACCCAAACATGGACGTTTATTCGACTTGTTTAATATGTTATAGAATTTTTTTGGTAGTTTTGGTAGTTTATTTTGTACAGAGAGTTTACTGTGCGTTCACTGAATAAAAATTAGGAATTAGAGAGACTGAATATAATAATAATAACAATATGAATGCTAGTATTGTGTCTTTAGTATGCTTTAAACAGTGTTAAAAAAGTGAAAATGACAGTATCAGTAAGCATAGACAGTAACATTTTTTGCCACGTCCAACAGAATGACCTGGGAGGTCACAGGAGTCTGGTAAATAAATGGACAACCTTCTTGAAAGCTCGACTTATTTGCTCTGTGCCTGGGAATAATGGAATAGACACACACTTTGATGAATTACGTAAGTGATCGCTCCCAAACCTCCACATATTATTTCCTTAATTTGAAATATTTGCACAATATCTTTATACGTCTTGCCTTTTCTTTTGGCTTTCAGAGGATGTTTTTCTCATGAGCACAAAAGATCCCAAGAGCCCAGTTGTATATGCAGTATTCACTACTTCCAGGTACTGTGGCTCACTTTGAAGTAGTTAAATGGTTTTTAGTAGTTCATGTCCATTTAATACATGATTTGTAACTTCAAAAATACATGTGTTTTTCTGTCTCATTCTTTCTTCTATTAGCAACATCTTCAAGGGTTCAGCTGTGTGTATATACAGCATGACAGACATCAGAAGAGTGTTCCTGGGTCCGTACGCCCACAGAGATGGGCCCAGCTATCAGTGGGTGCCCTTCCAGGGACGTGTTCCCTATCCACGGCCTGGTACAGTGAGTACAATATCCTCTTTACAAGAGGATGTCCTAAAGCTTGTGAGTTCTTGCTTCTTTACAACCAACAATTTAACAGACACAGTTACCTTTATTTTCCCCCACAGTGTCCAAGCAAGACATTTGGTGGATTTGACACAACAAAGGACCTCCCCGATGAAGTTGTGCAGTTTGCCAGAAGCCATCCAGCTATGTTCAACCCTGTCTACCCCATTAATAATCGACCAATCATAGTCAAAACAGATGTGGACTACCAGTTCACCCAGATAGTGGTGGACAAAGTCGAGGCAGAAGATGGCCTTTACGATGTTATGTTCATAGGCACAGGTAAAACAAATAAAGAGTATAAAGTCTATATTATTTATAACTAAACATTATCATACTGTAGTAAGGAATCGACTGGAACTATGAAGCAGTATTAACCTAAAATTTGTACTTTCATTATATCCTAGACGTGGGAACAATTCTGAAAGTGGTATCCATCCCCAGAGGTTCCTGGCATGACTTAGAGGAAGTCCTATTAGAAGAAATGACTGTTTTCAGAGTAGGCTATTCTCCCATCACCCATATTATTTCATTTTGGAGACTATAAAATCAGAAAGATCTGTTGTTTGTTTTTAATTATTTTTGTTTTATTATATTTTACAGGAGCCTGCAGCCATTACAGCTATGGAACTATCTACAAAACAGGTACAGACTAAAGTACTGCTTATGATTAAACTTTACACAGCTGTCATATTGTAGACATTCGTGGCAAACAAGTGACTCTTGTTTATATAAGTGTGTCTGAAAAACCGTTCTGAGAAAGCGATCTCTTATGGGTGACACATCTTGCTTCAGGGTAAAAAGACAGAACAAAGACATGCTTGTGTGCGCAATTTAAACAACAGCATGTTGCCACAGAAAAATCTTGATTGTTGGGTTTGTCGCAACAGTTGGGTTGTCAACTGAAATTGCAGGATGAGACAAAATGAGCATGATAATTGATAATTGTAGTAAAATGTATCTATCTTTCTTTTCTTGCTCTATTGAGAAACAACATCTGAGCCAAAAGTAGTTAATGAAACCACACTGCCCACCCAGACTTAATACCTAAACTAGAGCTCCTAAGACATAAAATAACAAATATTTGATATTTTTCTGTTTACAGCAACAACTCTACCTGGGTTCAGACATCGGTGTCTCGCAGATGCCTCTGCATCGTTGTGAGGTTTATGGGAAGGCTTGTGCTGAATGCTGCTTGGCAAGAGACCCTTATTGTGCATGGGATGGCACAGAGTGCTCCAGATACTTTCCCATGGCTAAGAGGTAGTGAATACGTATTTCACAGTCATACTTAACATGTTGCCAGTGTTTTGAAGCTGCTTGAGATCTTTTACGTTGCAGCTAATCAGATCTGTAAGACACAGAGCAAGTTTAGGTTTGCCTACAATGGCCTGGACTGGTACTTATATAGCACTTTTGTACTCTAACTGGGAACTCAAAGTGCTTTTTTACAAGCCCCATCCACCCAATCACACACTCTTTTCTATACCTAAGAGCTTTGTCAAACATTTACATACACAGTCACATTTATGCATCGGGGGCACTCGGGGTTCAGTTTCTGGTCCAAGGATGCTTCAATAGGCAGACTGGAGTGGCCAAGGAATCCATTCACGACCTTCCGATTGGTAAATGGCCTGCTTGACTTTCACCCCAATGGAAATGATGCCTCCAACAGCACAATTCACATACAACATTTTATATATTGGCATGCATGTACATAAATACAGTATATAATGCAAAAAGAAAAAAAAACATTTTATTTGAGCAACTTGCTTTTTTAAAACACAAGTGTTGTCCTGTTAGGGTTTTAATCATGATTGTTTAATAAATTGTGTTGGTTAAATCTACAGTCTATACTTCTTTGAGGTAAAACTTGATTATATGAATAGACTGAGGACATAGCCGCAATTCAGCACTAGAGCTACGGTGCACTTTTAGTGCAGGCTTTGCGTATTTGCCAAAATCCCCTGAAGGTATAGGATCCTGTTTCTTGCAGAAAACTAGAAATATAAACTGCCTCATGTGTTGACTGCAAATGAGAGCCAGTGTCAGTGATGTCTGGAGGCTGCCTGGGTGAACCAGGGGTGAGGTAGGTTCGGCGGTGGTTTGGTTATGCTGTAGTAGTCGTGGACTGATTGATGTGTGCTTGTGTGGTTGTGCTTTTTGTGCAGCCGCCCACTCATAGTTTCATGGGGCTTATTGATTTAAATGCTAGCTGCATCCTGTTCTAAGTGTTAGTTGGACTCTAATATTTTTCTAAGCACCAATATAAAAACTTTGAGTTGGAACATGAGGAAACAAAGGTGAATTATTTTTCAGTTTGCTTTGGTGTCTCCATAGTTGCTTCAATTGCTGATGGTTGAAATATTCTCATGGTAATGCTTGACAGTAAACATGAAACTCTATCTCTTTTCCATGTGAAACCGACAGAGATGACAGGCTAGAAAGATTTATTAATTTGAATTCCTATG
Organism: Oreochromis aureus; assembly: GCF_013358895.1. Lineage (NCBI taxonomy): Eukaryota > Metazoa > Chordata > Actinopteri > Cichliformes > Cichlidae > Oreochromis > Oreochromis aureus. Next base: position 10,168,967 of record NC_052948.1, on the reverse strand, counting down.
TCACACACCCTATAATTAAAGCTTTCCTGCTAAGCTTTAAGCTGAATGATGCTTATTTGTTTGTGTTGGCCACCAGTACAGCTGCAAATCTCTGCAAATCTCATTCAGATGCACACACACACATACAAAGTGACTGAACACCTATTTTCTTTAGCACACAGACACCCACACCCATGAAATTGTTGCTTCTTTTGACTTGGGAAAATGTTCATATATATATATATATGTGTATGTATATAAATATTTTTTTTGTCTGTTTGTTTTTGCAGGAGAACAAGGAGGCAAGATATCAGGAATGGAGACCCACTCACACAGTGCTCAGATCTGCAACACCATGGTATTTTTTCGATATATGTATATGTGTTATAACTGGCCTTTCCTGACCTGATCAAAAAGGGTGGAGAAGATAGTAGAGTTGAATGTGTGTGGTGTCGTATCTACTTGTTTTATGTGTTTTCTGGTGGTTTAAAGATTAAGGTCAGTTGAAGTGAAGCTTGTAATTAACACGTTAAAGAATCCTCCAAGTCTGCTTTCTGTTGCCAAACCCTTCAGTCTAATGCACTGTAATTGTGCAAAAGCAGGATTGGTCTAATATACTTACTCACTATCTTAATTATACATCTCTTTCTTTAACTGAAATAGACAAAAGAAGAAAATGTTAGTAAAAGCTTCCAAGTTGACAAGGTTTAACCAGACACTACAAAAAAACTCAATAAAAATTGTGGCATATATATTTAATTGTATGTAAAACTCAGATATTGACTAGTAAATGTCATTGTTGTTGTTGCTGCCTCTTTATATGCTGTTTATGACTGAGCATGATGAGAAATTAGAACATTTTGTGACTGGCAGTAACTGAATAACCTTCAGTTAATGTTTCTAACTTATTGTCTGTAAATAAATCACATAGCCAAAACCTGCAACACCTAAACAAAATACATTTTTTTCCCAGATGAATTAAGTGGACAGTCAACCCTCCAGGATAAAACTGTGTACGGTGTGGAGAACAGCAGCACTTTCCTGGAGTGTAGTCCAAAGTCCCAGAGAGCTACGACATACTGGCAGTATCAATCCACAACGGATGACCACAAACAAGAGGTGGGCTTCATCACAGCACACATAACGTGTTTCATTTCAGAAAAATGGATTCAGACTGCATCTGGATCAATTTGACTCAGATACAGTCTGTCTTGACAGAAAGTAAATAAAGAAAAGAAAGAGACTGCGTTAGGTAACACATAACACAGGTGACAAAAACCCCCAATAAAACAACCAGACTAAGTATCTAAGTACTCAGTAAAGTACTGAACTACCACATTCCTTGGCTACTGGAATGTTAAAGGGATGGAACATCATTCTCTTAAAATGTATTTGGTGTTTTGATGTTAACTCTCTAGTTACCATATAGTCACTCTACAGTAGGGGACTCATTCCTTTTCATCATGGATGATTTCTCAAATCTATACTCCATGTGCATTTTCCCCAAAACCTATTATGCTGTAAAAAACAAGCCAAAAAACCCCCCAAAACTGATGCAGGTATTGACCTTTTTGCAAATACTTTGCACCTACAGAAATGCTTTACGGTTATCGAAATATCGACTGCAGTTTCTGACTGAAGCTCCAGCCCTCCATGTCGTACCAATTAATTATTTTCCAAAATCACTTACATTGTATCTACTTGATATCTTGATACAAATTCAGAATCAACCGGGCCTGTTCAGCATTTTAATACATACTGCCTAACTAGACCATTGTTGAATGTTAATTGCATAATTGCAATCATGTAGATTGTAGTGTAGAAGTACCTGTATCTGTTATATTTCTCATTATCTCAGGTTGTCCTTGAATCACCTACCTGTCGCCTACCTTTTTTTTTTTTCTAAATAAAATACTATAGTTGATTTTTTGGACAGTATAATATGATAATAGATTTCAGATTCTGAATGCATTTTTTCTGTCTTTTTTCTCTTTGTCCTTCACTCTGCCTCTCTCATCACTGATTCTTTCACTCTTTAGATTAATTCAGAGGAGCGCTTTATCCACACCGAGCAGGGCCTCCTGATTCGCACACTTAACAAGAAGGATTCAGGCATTTATCTGTGCCAGGCAGTGGAACACGGCTTCATGCAGACAGTTCTAAAAGTTAACTTAGAGGTCATTGACACAGAGCGTCTGGAAGATCTTCTGCATCGCGATGAAGAAGCAGCCAGTGCCCCTGGCCATGAATTTTCCTCTTCTAGAGAAACTCCCAATCAAAAGCTGTGGTACAGGGACTTCCTCTCTTTGGTCAATCACCCAACTCTAAATAGTGTGGACGAGTTCTGCGAGCAAGTTTGGAAACGGGAGAGGAAGCACAAGAGGCAAAAATCTCACTTGGTACAGAAAGTGCAATTACATCAGCAACAGCAGCAGAAGACTGCCATGAGTCCTCGCAACCACATGCATGCTCAAGGGCTGGCAGCCAAGTGGAAACACCTGCAAGAGAGGCAAAAGGGTCGCAACCGCAGGACCCATGAACTGGAGAGGGCTCCCCGCAGCGTGTGACTTACAAACCTTGACTGTTAGCACAGACTTTTAATCACACTCAGTTCTCATTCAGTAAACTCATCCTGTTTTTATCCTCTATTCTGAGACACAGATTTCTTCCACAAAGAATGGAACAAGAAAAGTTAAACCTCAAAAAGTAGATACTACCCTGAAGTGCCAGCTGGAGTGTTCTGTGCGTGGGAAGCCATGTTTACAGTTCACCAGTATGGAGGACTGCAGGAATCAGGATGTTGTATCACGCAAGACCATTGGAGCATGTTATCTTAGTTGGCTCATGCGGTCTGAGTACTGCAGAGTGACATATCCACCTTAAAGACTCTTGTGGAGGTGGATCTGACAGTGGCAGTTACATGGTATGCTTTTAAGGGTCAGTGCAGATAAACCCCCGATAATTTCTGCTACAGAAACATGAAGCAAAAGTAGCTGAGATTATACGAATAAGGTCTTGAGAATTAAAAGACTCATCGTCAACAACAAAAACATGAAGCTCATCAAAAGGACACGATGCCCGATCACTGCAAGAAATCCAGAGGAGCATTTATCATTCATTTAAAAAAAAGAAACTAATTAAGTAACTAAAATGTGTAAATACTGTATTCTGTAACATCTGCTCATCTGAAAGGGAATGCTTGTAGTTATCAAGTTGCTTCATGTTGCTTTCCCGTGTAGAAATTTATTTTTAAAAAAATATCTGTCAAAAGCTGTTGTAAACAAGGAGGTTTTGTACGTGTCTGTGTCCTACCCCTAGATAAGCTTCCAAAACAAAGACTTGTTCTGTTTGTTTGTAGTTATCAGATTCCTTCTAGCCTCAACATTTAAAGTTAAGTGTCAGTTCACAGTATATGGATGGCTGCTAACTCTATCGTTTCAGTATGCCAAATCTCATTCTGCGTTCTTCCATATTTATTTAATTATACCTTGTGTACACTTTGTCTCCTTTACTTGTGTATTTATTGATAAACAGTTCTGTACATTGTGTGTTTCCCTTTTTTCATGCGCAGGAGACTTCTTGGAGGTTAATATTTGGTTTGATTAAGTTGATTTGCAGGACCAATCTAATCAAATAACTGTATTGTCTGCAGTAGGACTGGAAGTACAGTATCACAAGTTTGGTTCAGTGTCAAATGCATTACATATCAAATGTACTGAGCAATAAGCCAGTATCTATATTTTTTTTTTTTGCATTTCATTGACTCATATCCATATTCTTCACAGATCGGTGTAACAGCTTAACAGTTTTTTTTTTTCTGAATATGATGAATATCCACGCAAACACAAACCTGGAATGTAGCTGTGAACACCATGTAAATATAAATACTATGGTATATGTTTGAGATAAATATGACAGTATGTGCTAGTGCATGTCAGTGCTATTGTAGTGTTGCTGTTTTACTATGGCAATGATAACCACTCTGATGTTGTAGAGTTCAATTGTTTGCTATTCTAGTGGACAGTAGTTATTATTTGAAAGCTGTACATACTATTTCTGTTAGGACTCTAAATTGTATACTTGATATAAAACGAGAACTAAACATAATCTCTATGGATTGAAATGCCCACAGACCAGTGAACAACAGTAACCAGTTCAACTCTGCAGCACATTAGTATGCCAGATAACATTGTGTGTTTGTGAGCTTCATCTGCTTTTGGAAGCCAAGACAGAGGAAGATGAGAAACAGCTGGGGCCAGCCTCAAGAGATTTGAGGCTCACAAATCAAGTTAAACACCAGTTGTGAATGTGCATATATGATAAGATCATGATTATGAAGAGAAAATGTGGGGGACCTGTAGTGCACATGGAGTGGCTCTGAGGAAATGAAGTGCTGCTCTTGCTGCTTTTTGGCATGATGATGGTGATGGTGATGTATTCTACTGATCTAATAAATGTCTTTTCATAAAGTGCTAGCGTCATTAAATCTGTTTTAATATACTATGCCCTGCTGCTTGCATGGTATACAGTGAGCTCATGTAGTGTAGATGATCAGATTAGATCTTGAAATACCTTTTTGGTGCATCTGCATAGTAATGAGAAAAACTTATATTCGCTCATGTAATGTATCCTTAATATTGGGATTCATTTAATGGTGTACTTGTCTTTTCTCTGTGCAGACACGAACTGCTGTATGGTACATACAAAACTGACTAATTAATGATTTATAGCTGAAGCAATTAACATAAGAGATATTAAAAATCAATGTTGCTTAAAAAGACAGCCCAAGTGCCTCTTATGGTGTGTGAAAAAGTGAAGCTGTGTACTCTTGTGTGCCTCAGGCAGTAGAGGAGTTACTGTAAGTTGATATTAAAACCTTGATGGGTGATGTGCTGTGAATAAAACATTAGATCCCTACAGTGTCTAACTGAAGCCTAGCTGCTGTATTAGCATGCCGACATGAGCTGCAAACATTTGAACTCGGACTTTCGACATATGCAATTCAGACAAAAATGATAAAAAGAAAAAAATGAGGAGGAGAAAAAAAAAGTTACCAAAACTCACCCACTGAGGGTGTGACAGCGTAGCCTGCCACAAAATATTAAGTGTGTTGTACTACCGCCCTCTGGTGGTTATTTTATCACAGCACATATTGTTTTATAAATGGAAAAAAATTCTTTTCTATATGATTGTAAAGCATTTACTGTAGTCATAAAGGTGTTTGTTATACATTTTTGGTCCTGAAGCTGCTGTTGGAAACACAGCAGACTTGTTTTATCACTTTTGACCATCTGGTGACACCTTTGGCCTGAGGTCAAAGGTCAGTTGGTGGATGTCCCACCTGGGTTATGACCTTGACCTCTGCAGTCAATTCAGCTGAGGCCACGGGAGTTTCAAACAGACACTTCAAAGGGAATATTACTATGGCCTGTCTGCCTGTCTAAATACAGCATATACATATATATATATATATATATATGCTTTTGGACTTGATCAGCAAAGGGATCATGAAGCGCTTTCAAAAATGGCCAAAGAGCCTTGATATAATTGCTTCTCCTATTGTAGTCATACCTGTTATACAGCACGTGACTGCCCTCCAGTGGCTGATGAGAGACATCTTTCCACTATTCCAGTCCAGTGGAAAACAGAAACTCCCTCTGACTCGCAGCCAAGGCCATGGTTGAGTGAAAACACCCCTGACACTCACACAAAGGACTACTAGATTCAGTGGAAAAACTGACATAGAAGTGACAAAGTCAGAGAGCAAGAATAAAGAAAACAGAGAGAAGTTAAAAACTTTCTTGCTGCTACTTTTACTGCACTGACGATGCTTTTGAACTTCAAAAGAATATTCCACAGAAGAAATGCATATGTATTATAGAAATGAGATAGCAAGCTAGCTATAATCATGTATGATAGCTATAATCATCTGAAACTGATTTTTCCCATAAAAAAACAGATTAGCAGTCACCTGGCATACAGCTGAATGCACAGGTAAGAGCACATCTTGTAGAAAACATTATACTCTTTGTCAGACAGACATCAGTTTTTACTGCCTAACTGTATTCTCTCCTATCTGGACTCGTGGGAAAAGTAAAGTGCACCAGAGAGCGCTTATTTTGCGCTTGTTAGAATCTGCTAGACTGATGCTTCACTACACCCAGCAGGTTTCTGCTGGAGACATGTAAATACTTGTATGGATCACAGGTGCTTTCCAGATGGTCTGTTCTGGATCACTTCAAAATACAACACCTTGGGCTATCTGGAAAATTAACATTTCCAAAAGCAGAAGATTCAGTTAGCTTAAGCATAAATGCATGCTCCTCAGTATTTGAAAATCATAGGCCTAACCACACAGAGGCTCCCTGCAATTTATTTTCAAAAACCGAACTGAATATAAGGCAAAGATATTCTGCATAGTTGGGATCTGTGGAGAGAGCCGCATTACCAAAGCATCAGTGCAGCCAAAACCACTCAACCACAGCATGTCTCGCATTTACTCAACCAAATGATGGCCCCTGACAGTATCCTGCCTATTAGACAGGCTGCATCAGTTTGACATACCTCAGTTCTGTCACTTCAGTACAAGGTGCTCTCTGAGTGAGGTGATAATCTATTGCTTTCCCTCTGTTACTTATTTGTGGAGTCAAAGACTCTGTAACCCTACTGCTGGGAATAGCACACTTGGAAGTGAAAATGTGAGTGGGATGGTATTTTCCATAAATCTTCAGTTTGCAGGTTGGGTTGAGGGTGGGGAGTTACTAGATCATCGATGGATAGTGCTCTGTAACATGATCGGGTTTTTCTGTCACCATATAGAGTCTGCTTCTCTCGATGAGGATATGGGAGGGTGTTAGATTTTGTAAGCATGTAGGGACATATCCGTTGCCTGGGGTAAAATAGAGGACATAGTTTTTAGCTGTGACAGCTGCGGCAGCTTAGCAACAGCGGTGCCTGGTAGTGCTCTATAAAGTTGGCAGGAATCTCGGGGGCCTTTCTGCTATGAGTGGCAGCTTGGCACAAAAAAATTAAACTGGAGATATGACAAGACCTTTAGCTCATTTCCTATGTGGAAAAGACCTGCTCTAATGTTATAATTATGGTTATTGCACGTGATGCTCATTTTGGAGTCTGCTTACATCTATGGAACTCTTGAGAAACAAGCATCATGATCTTCCCATATATTGACCTTATATCACAGTGTTTATATACTGTTTATTTTGGCACATACATACCAAGTTACTATTTATATATAATAAAAGTTTAGGTTCATATACAGATATAACCTCAAAGCAAAATATATTCTAATTAATTTATAATCATCTATAAATATAAGAAACACGCATGCTAGCTGAGCTGCCATGACAGAAAACAAATATTTTGAGATGTTTAACTGCTTTAGTAAATTTGAATGACATTGTAAGCAGTGGATTACCTTCATAATTTGGACAGCTCAAAAGCATAAAACTCAAATCAGACAACAGCTTACAAATAAAGTAAATAAAAGGAGAGTAATGTCTTTTTCTTCCTTTAGCATTCACACTTGACTCATAAAGTAATCATCTAAACCTGCAATCACACAAGAATAACTGTCACTAGGGACGGTAAATTATACTGAGCCTGTTTGTAAGCACGTTGCATGACATACAAACTCCAGCAAATCAGTGTATCTGTACTCTGTGTAATTCTGTTTAATGTAGTTCCAGACAGTGCTTTTATTGTTTTGAAAAATGTTTGTGGGTATTATAGAGTTTGTACTGCTGCCAGTGTAAAAATGTGGTGTATTTTTAACAACAACAACAAAAAACGGGGTAAGAAAAAGAAGAAAAAAAAATCTGCTGAGGCTTGAAAGGAAATGCTGTTGAGAAACACTAGAAACCAGGCTGAAAAAAGTTAATGAAAATAAAAGCATGAAAGCTGATGATGAGATAGGATTAGACAGTGGGTGAATGAGGCCCATAGCTTGACCTTAGCTGACCCTAAGATGGTTTGAGGGTGCGCCAAGGAGCAAGAGGTTAATTTATCCAGAGAAAAATGTATATGTACCCTGCTATGTGTTTGACTGTTGCCTGGCTGCTCCCTTGCACACTTCTAATCTGTAACTGATTGAAGTTTGCCTAAGCTAGCTTTAGCTCAAACGCCTGCAAAACATTATCCACAAGTGGGACGGTGGGTTCAGCGCTGTGTCATTCTGGCAAGAAACTTAAAAGTAGAATAAAAATATCTGTCTCTTCATTTGAAAGTAACTGAACCTGAAGAGAATACATCAGAAACATAACAGATCTGAGTCTTTGTTCTGAAGTGCACTCAAAAATATTCCAGTGCTTATTCCTCTCCCTGCATAACCCATCACTTAGTCAACACAAATAGCAACCTCAGGCATAATGTTTTGCCTATTGTTCCGTGGAATATTTTCTCTTTTATGTTTAGTGGCTTTAATTGTCTTGCTTAAATTTTTATTTTAGCCTGGAAAGGAGTTCACACAAGACTGTCAGTGATCAAATTTTGCTCCTTTATTAATGGCCAAACACTTTATTCAGACTTTGTATGCAAAATTCACTCATGGTTGCATCAAGGTTTTAGTCATACATTTACCAGTAAAACTTAGGGATAAATTTTCCTTCACAGTTAAAAAGCTAATTTTTGATCTTGTGCTGGAGAACAAAAGACTTTAACAAAAGTCTATATTTTATCTTGTTACAGCTGTCAAGTCATGCAAAGGACAGAGTAAGACAATAGGCATGCCTTAGATGTGATTCACATTAAGCTCACGTTCCTGAAGTCCATTAAACTGTTGGGCTGTTTTTGTATTATTTGAATTTGTTGATTGTGTCAGAATCTGATGAGAAAACAAATTGTGGCATTTGACAGAAGCTTCAAAAGCAGGTGTGAACTTTGTGATGTTTTCTTGTCTAAATTTAACTATTAGCTAAACTTTTCATGTGGTGAACATGTGAAAATAACACTTCTGTTTTGTTTTGTTGCCACACTATCCAATTAGTGGTCAAGGGAAGAGATTTCTTCTGCCACCTTATAGTTCACACTGGTTGTGTGAGATGATGCTGATGAGTGTACACTGGCGGCTCAAAATATGCGACCCATAACAAGTGTGTTTTGTTCCAGGAAAAGTGTTTGTCAGTTAACATAAAGTGCAGAAATGAGTGACTTTGAAAAGTCCGGTGTTTATCTCATGTCCTCCTCTAAGGGCAAAAGCGGATCTTGTGGAATTGTAAGTCCAGTAATTATGGACAGATGAAGTGACAAACAAAGCTGGTGGAGAAACAGCCACGCTGACACAAAACTTACTGGCAGTACTGACACGGTGGCGTCAGCCTGAAACTTATTAATGGATTTATAGCATGAGGGAGTTTATTTTTTATTTGTGAGTATTTCTGTAAAACTTTATTAGTCTGTTAAAACTGTGTGTTTTCTTCTTTGGTTAGAGACAGGCGCAAGCTGAAGTTAAAAGACTAGCCTTTTAGGAAGACTGATTTTGGAAAAGACGTCTAATACCATAACAAAATCCCTGAAAATGTGTTTGTATTATGCTTGTACTTTTGAACACTTAAAGCAAATAAGATAAGCTGTGTTCAGTGAGATTTTGTCACATTGGATAGAGCCACTGTAGCATTTTCCACGTTTTTAAGTCTTTGTGGTAAGCTTAGAAAACCAGCTGTCGGTGGTAACTTTGGAATTTCTCCATGAATCTCCTCATCTAGCTGGATAAGACACTGAAAATTCCAAAGTATTGCTTTAATGTTAACCCTATCTTTATTTTTCCAAGGTTTTGATGCTGCCTGCCATGTTTCTGTACGTAGGTGTGCGCGTAAAATATCAACACAATATGTCAGCCTACACTGCATATCTCTGGAATTTGTCTCATAGTGGTCCAAACGACTGTTAGCTGTTATTAATCAGTTAGGGAGCAATGTAAACTCAGTGACATCGACAGATGGATTAACAGGAGGTTTTGACACAAATTACCGACAGTGTCTTTTGGAGCAGTCAGTGTGATATAGAGCAGGTTAACAGGTTAACTGATAGTTCTCCCACAATGAACAACACATCTGGAAAAAGCACTAGTGTTCCAACTTACACTTTGGGTCATTTCTGACAGTGACTAATATGCACAACTTGTCACTGTGTTTGTTCATTGGGTGCAACTGAAGCACAGTGACCCTGATAGTGCTGAAGGTTCACCTCCACATCTAGTCCTCTTTGATAAGTAAAGCCCGAATTTAGACAAGGGTGAGGCGTTGATTTGAAGAGTGCCTGGTATTTATAGGTGGCAAAAATGTAGGAAACAGCTAAAACAGTTATTTACTAGAGGAAACAGGCAAGCCCGAAGATACACACATAGTATGACTCAGACTCTTAAATGCGTGATGTGGATGTGGCATTTGGTCTCAATTAATTTGTTTTCAGTATTTTTGTCTTTGTATATCAAACAACAGTGGTTGTGCAATTAAAGGAGGGGTTTAAACATAAGAGTTGTGTTTTACTGCTTTCAGGAACTCTTACTGCTTTTCAGCCATTTCAAAGCAGACAGTCAGAAAGTGCTTCTTCTTCGTAGCACCACATGGTGGTCCTGCCCTGGAGCAAGCCTGGGATTACTGATTCAATTAAGGTGTCCCTATTCATATTTCATAAACACTGAGGTTCATGGATAGATGTCCACAGTCATACACACCAAGGAGCAACAATTTTATGCTGAGGGGTTTTCTTCGAGCAAAACATCTTGTGCATTTTGATGCAGTGCACGACACTGCCCTGCTGCTTTTCCGCGCATCCCCCTCTGTTTTCGTTTTGCTGCTGACGGAAATGTGTCTGCCATTTCTGTATGCGCTTAAATCACCCACCAGTGAGGTAGAAAAAACAGCAGTAAGTACATGTTGAAGGCAGATGTTTAGTCTGTGCCTCTCACCATTATTATTATATGTATCTGTCAGCCAAAAGCAATCATGGTTAAACATATTTAAAACCAATGATCAAGACAGAGAGTATTAAAGAATTTTTTTCTCAAACAGCCCGATTTAGCCTTATTTTAAACTTGGAGTCATTTAACTGTACAACGCATTAAACTTTGACTTCACAAACCCATGTAAACAACGCATATGCATTCACAAAAATTGACCCTCACTCCCTCACCTGTAGGTTATGTTGATGGTTACCATGATGATGGATGAGAATACAAAAGAGACCAGATGGCAACTTCCACATATCACTCCAGAGGCGTAACCCATTCCTCCTCTTCACAGTCTGTGACCGCAGACTACTGCCTTGGTCTGTATTTCCCATTACTATACCTATAACAAAGAAATATGTCCTGAAAGCTGAATCACAGGAAGCAAGAAAATGGTGACCACATAGCATTTTTGATAACTGTTTTGTAACCACCTGAGCTTTGACACATTGTGGTCTTTGGCACTAGTTTTCTGCATTTACTATACTTTGGTGCCATAGACATACATGCAAGATGTTCACCCACATAGGGCCTCAGCTGAGGTTTGACAGCACACGGTTGAAGAGATGTTGAGCACAAATGGGCTGTGACAGAGTATATACAGACTCATTTCTACTTATCTCAAGACTTAGGTTAAAAGTGGTTCCAAGTATAAATTCATATGCGTGAAGGTGTGCACAGTAGGTCTTATACTGTAATACTCACACGCAGCAGACACAGCTAAGCCAACCATAACACCCCGGCTTCCCGGTCAGAAAGTGCCCCTGCTTGTCTCGCTTTCTTGGTTCATTTCTCCATGTTACTCCCTGTCTCTGCGTGATATCACACACACTGAAACTTCAGTTCTCTGACGAAATCCAAAAAGTGCAAAGATTACTCACTTCAGTTATATCATGTAGTGTAATGACTGCTGGAGGAAACAAGTACTGATACATGCCTTCAGATTCTAAGTATGTCTTACTGGCCATATGATAACCACCTGTGTAAACGCTTGGAGTGCATCATGGCTCGAAAACACTGGATCCTCAGAGTGTTGCTTCTGTTGCTACGGAAGACCAGAGACATGACCTCTTTGCTCTGCAGGTGGTCAGTAGTAGACATACACCTAGGCACGGTTTCATGCATAAATGTATGTATCAATCTATGTATATTTACCCAGTGCTTGATTTTAATCTTTTTATTTCCTTTTGTTTTTCTTAAATTATGACAAAGTGCAGTTCAGTGCGCATTGCTGTAGAATACTTAAAAAGACAAAAATGGAGAGTTTGCATGTGTAATTTAGGAGAGCAGTGGGAGTGCATGTCAATCTCTGCAGGTCAAACAGGAGGTGAGAGAGGCTCCTGTTGAACAGGGTGCATATTGACACAGCATTATCATGAATGAAAATATTTTCTGTGTTCAGTGGGCATGAAAGGAAAGCCACCAGACATTTTGACATGGCCTGTTCAAACAAACATTAGACACCAGTACTCAATCAAAAACACATTCACCCTCTCAGGCTTCTAAAACACCAACTAGGACGGAAGAAGGCATTTAGTGATGTGAAAACAGGCAAAAAATGTGACCATGAATGTTGCCATCCTTGCAGTCTGATGCATTCACAGACTGCAGACATTGCAGAGCAAATATCTCTGCAGTGCACTACATACTGAATAAAAATTTCAGGTATTGGTGGAATCCCAGGGACACGTGTAAGAGGACAGAATTTCAATGGAGCTGGTAAGAAAGTAGCTGCTGTTGTTAATATGTGTAGGGGTGCTGCTTTGGAGGGCCAGGGTAAAAAGCTACCAGTGAAACTTGATTCGTACAAATAGCAACATCGAAGGCTGAAATGAAACACACAAATCAAGAAAACGTAAGGGAAGCATGGACACACTGAATGAGGATAGTACAAAAAATAAAAAAGGAGTGCAGACAGAGGTTATTTGAGCTTTTATTGTTTCTGGATTGAGGCATATTCCTGACTGATTACTGCTCTTAGACAGGATAGAGGAATTAGAGACCCATTCAGTCAATGATGGGATAATATAAGCAAAAGAATGCATTGCCAGACTATCTACATTAGACTCTTTAAATGACTATTAATCTTAGGCACTGGCTTAAGAGATCGGAAATGAAAATGTTCTGGAGAAGCTTTCATCTGGAGGCAGAGCTAAAATATGTTCTTGCATTAATGTCTGGGTTCAAACTGATGAAACTCTGTGTCACAGTCAATCTGACGGTGCCAGCTCCGGGAACTTTGACGATGAACAGTTGTCTCACGCTCAACAACAGATGAGAGTCTATAATTGCACCAGGCAATGAAATAACAGAGATAGTATATGTTACAAGACCTCCATATACATACAAAGTCCTTCTGTTCTGCAGGGAACAGGTGCAACGTGGGAGTGTAGTCATGATATCCTAGGGTGGTGAAGGGGCGTGGGGTTGCTGGTGCAGCTGCCACGTACAGCCTAATGCAATCATTTCTGTGACTGCATGTCTTTTAATTGCTATTTGTTGATGAGGACATTTTTATAGAATCTGTAATGTTAACACTACTGTATGTGTTGTTTTCAAGCTTTCTTTCTAATTATTAAGTCACATTTGTTTGTTTTGCACTCCCCCTTTTTGTTGTTGTTAATTGACTCGGGGAGCTCAATTATGAATGAGTACTGTCACTGGGAAATGTTCTCATTAAATCCCTGCTTCACAAATTGAAAAGCAATGCAAAGCAGACACAGATTTGAGAATAACAAAACAAATTTCTTTTTTCTTTCTGTAGAGACTGATGGGTTGCTTGGGGTGCTAAGCATGGATCAGCATGACTTAATGTTGATGTCAACACTCAGCCATGAGAAAGAACAGAGAAAAACAGATGTATTTCAGAGAGGTTCACAGAAGACAGATATAGTTCTGCTCCAGTGGATTGACGTCTATGTTATTTTCTTGAGGGGTATCTGCAATTCAGTAATGACTCCGTTCTCTTCTTGCACTTATTTTTGTGTGTTTCGGTAAGTTTTTGCGTGTCTTTTCTACAATGCTGACAAGACCTGGATACCTCAACTTAAACACTGTAACAGATACACAAGGGCTGCGGGAACCTGGGATAGAAATTAACTTTAGACAGACTACAGAAACAAACGTCCTGGTAGGATAAACCAGAGAAGACGGTGCAGCATACACTAATAACAAGGTTTTAAAGAACTGATGAGTTTGATGGATGGGGAGGAAGATAAAAAGAAAGAGAACCTAAGCAAGCAAGGAAAAATCTTCATGAAAGGAACCTTGTACATGGAAATCCATGGTAACAGTGGTAATGACTATCCACATGGAAACAAGCACAAAGAGGGAAATAATTGAAAATGAAAAGAAGTGCCAGTTAACCTTGGCTGTGGTCCATATTAATGCAGAAGGGGCAGGAGCAAACTGAAGGTAGTGAAGGAGTAGAGCAAGGGTAGAGAAGAAGTGGGGGTAGTCTGTACAGTGACATTAGAGGAGGGGAAGTCTGCCTGGGAGACACACTGCACTTAATCCAGCTGCCTGGGAGGGAAAAACAGATCCTGAGGCAGTTTAGAGGAAGGAGCAGGCAATTTTCAGCCCTTCTATCTGATACACACTCAGTCCATTTCCAACCACACACACACAGGCTTTTACTCAAACACACCACACTGTGGCAGGTGGCCTCTGCCCAGATCAGTAGCTGTGGTAGAAACCATCTCAAGTGACTGACAGAGGTTTCAACTGAGGTTTGGAGCCTCCCTGACTGAGCGTGAGCAGAGTTAGGAGCTAGAGCTTCACTTTCTTTCCTAGTGCAGAGAGACCGCACGTCAGGCACGAGGCTCTCCACTCCTCCCCTCTTCTACTCATCCTTTGCTTGGGCTCTCGTCCAGAGAATGACTGGCTCCAGTGGACCCAAGAGGAGGAACACAGACTGAAGACAGAGCACACCAGCTCCAGCTCCAGATCTGCCTGTCTGCCCTCCAAGTGGGATAGACTTATACACTGAGGTTTTACAAATTAGCATCTACACCTTTGGGGGATTCATAGATCAGATTTTTTCTATCTTCCCTTCATTCATCACATCAGAAAGAGTGGATCTAAGCTGTTCATACAGACAGACAAAAAAAAACAGACGGACTGACATATGGACAGAGGACAGTGAGCACTGCGGCGTGAATGTAGCAAGTGGACTTCTCTTCTCCCTGGTTACTAAAACCAAACAAGGATAATACCCAAAGCACTACCCTGTCCACAGAGGTAGTGGGTGGATGCAGCTTTCAGTCGACTGCTATAGGGGAAAGCAGAGGCTATATAGAAGCTGCAGAGATACATTGAGCCAATTCACATTGTTTTGATCATTAGAAAATGGACTGCTACCTCCAAGCAAGCTCTTGTTGGATTGTTATATTAAAGATTGTATCTTACTGAAGAGTATTTGCAGGACGCTGCTGAGCAAACACCTGTGGGCAATTTCTTTTTTCTGAAGACCTTGGAGGTTATGTTGAGACTCTGGACTTGCATGGCTTCTAAATAGGCAAATGTAGAATGTGTATATCAATGATGACGGTAGAGTGCATACGGACTGTGTATCTCTCGCTGATGCTGCTGTATATTGCTCTGCTGGGCATGACACACACAGCACACAGCATCAACCCAAGGATACGGCTCTCCAACAAAGGTAAGAGATATCTACTGTGTGTTTCTTTTCATTTATTTTGTCAAAAAATATTTATGTAGCATGCTTTAAAATGCTCCCTGTGCTTCATTAATATAGAGACAATCTGATTTTTCTGATACTGTCAAAAATTAGTCAGTGCACTTTGATTTTTCTGCACAGACTAATAGCTGGAAATTGGAAATGAGACAGGTATAATGCAAAATCATTGTCTATACTTTAATAGATTTCTGCTCTCTGCCAGTAGTCACTGCAGCATAGTTGATGACTGCACTAAATATTTAATAGGTAATATTAGTTTTTATACAGTTTTAAAGCATTATAGTTTCCTGCAGAAAATATGTATAAAGTTATACATAAGCAATAAAATGATCCATCAAATGCTCTGTGAATAAATAGTGGAGTTAAAAAAAAGTACCATTCTTTGGACGTGAGTTCAGGATGCTGTTAGTTATCATTACCATGTAATTAGATGTTTATTGAAGATTTATGTTTTAACCTGGCACTGTGCAGCGTTGGCTCAGGGAAGACTGAGCTCTGCTTTGACTTTGGGAAGTGCACCCTTTTTTTTCACCCACTGTTGATATTTAAGGAGCCTCCTTGTAGTTTGTTTTGGTGCCCCAGCCATGGTGGTTGAGAATCTAAAATGTGGCTTTCTCTCATGCTATACTGGTGGTGTGATGGAAACGTTGTTTATTTCTTTTCTTGGTGCGCGGGAATGTGCGTGCACGTGCCAGTTAAAGTGTGTGTGGGAGTTTGCGATGCCCTGGTATGTAGACTGATTTTTGTGTATCTCTCAGACAATAATGAGGGTTTTATCTTTGCAGATAAAACTCTAGAGTAAACACTGGCCTTTTCTCACAGTTTCTTTGATCTCTACAGCAACAGAAGGTGATGATTCCACATAAGCCTGTTAGTCATGGTTGAAAATAGGTGTGGAATTTGGATGGTCAATAACTCAAAAATATGTGTTTGGACTCAGTTATGAAAGCTGACAAGTCTGGTTCATCAGTAAGAGGGTGTGCTGTTTTATGATATGTACAGCATGCGTTATTTTCCTCGTCTTTGCTCAGATAAATGTGTCAGCAATAGCACAATAACTTTCAATGTAAAGTAAGGCAAAGTTCACACCAAAACAAATGTTAGAAAATCACCACTGATGTGCTTAGTCACAAAAAGTAGCTATTAATTATCATTGTTACTTTCGGTTTATTAATTGCCCGAGGGGCGAGCTGAGACACTCACTGACATACCACCTAGCACTCTTTCTCCCACTCTCTCGCTCGCTACATGCTCTGGCTAGCACAGGGGAGCTTGAAATGGCTGCAGTTGGATCCTATCATTATGGAATGAAAAACATCTAAGTCCTAATTTATGCCTCATGGGCTGTTCTGTCAGTGATTTTTTGCACACACCCTAAACTCACACATATGCATAAACAAAGAGAGACACATGTACAGGCGAAATAAATTCTGTAAATTCTTCACACGCTGACAGTTTGAATGCAGTTCAGGAAGATGGAAAGAGATGGATGTGGTTTTACTAACCTACTCCTAGAAGTATGACCACATTATCATAACATTTGGTATCAAAGCAGGTTACAAAAATAAATTCTTCTATTTAAGAGAAAGTTTAATAATGGGAAAGAAAATATTATAATATCAATAATGAAATACTTGTATTCTGCTTCTGGTTAGATGGTCAGATCCATGGTGTGGGATCAATAGAAAGCTCAATAAAGGAACAGGTCAAATTTTCAGAGTTACTGAATTCCTCTGGGCCCATTACCATGTGTTTCAAAGATGGCATTACTGCCATACAGTATGGATCTCCCTGCACTTTGATGTGAGCCATACTTTGCACATTTTATGGAAGAATTATTCACTATTTCTTTTTTGATCTTTTCCCAATGTTCTTTTCAAGACTTCTGGTCCAGTGAAAACTTCTTTAAATGCATTTAATTCACTTTAATCCCACTCATTCTTTCATGTGCTTACACATCCAGTTAACTCCGAGCTGTTACCTAAATCACATGGTGTATCGAGTTACAAACACAGACTCTGTGCTGTTTGACCGTAATCTTCTGCTGCACAGATTTAAAAGGCTTTAAAAATAACATAAAGATGTTAATGCATCTCAGTTGTTTGGGCTTTTGCCCAATAAAACTCCCTAAATCTTGGACTATAGCACACAGAAAGCCCCCTGTAGCGAGATATGTGGACCATAAAACAAAAATAAAAAGATACTGTTTGTTTTGAAAATTTTGGACACAGAACCATGCAGTTTGGATTTGAATCATTCAAGGTGCTCGGCAGCAGGTTGTTTTTTCAGCTTTCCAGGACTGTGAAGTGAAATGAGCTCTTCCTTTAGGACAGCCATCAATTTTGCTGCTAATGAAGCTGTTGGACAGCTAGCATGTTGACAGGCTGCAGATAGGTGGTCAGACTTAGATTTATTTTGCTGCTTCCTCAGCACTTTCATCATACTTGGCCTAAGCTGCAGAGAGTTTGATGCAGCAGATTTCATAGTTTTCATAGTTCTAATGACCCAACTGGAAAAAAAAGTCACACCCAGAAACTTGTGCATTTAATTTATGAACAAATTGGAACAATAAATTGCTTGTTTAGCAAAGCTAAAACATCACTTTCTCCTGCCACATAAAAGATACCTATCCAGAACAGAAAAAAAGAAAAAAGAAAGAAAAATATTGACCATTTTAAAATAATTAAATTGACCAGGAATTTCCTCAGTCGTCTGCCAAGGACACATTTTCACTAAAGCTGTAAGCATTTAGTAACATAAATATTTTAATTCAGCGAGTCAATAAAGGTGAAAAAGTTGTTCTGGCAAGGTTAAAATCATACTGTATATGACTGCTTATATAAATAAACGTATGCACTTTCTTCATTATGTCCAATTGGAAACTTTAAGAGAAAGAAAGTTAAAAAAACAACTTTTGAGCTGAATTTCATCATTTACTCTTTCTTTCACATGTGTGAGCGAAACACGCTTTTTATTTAAAAAAGTTACAGTGTAGGTATAGATAAGTAAATACATTTGTTGAGAAATGCAAAGCTTGTGCTTAGCATTGCCTTTCCTAGGTAGAAACTGTAAAACTGTGTGATTTGAGCAGAGGCAGCTGAGGTGCAAGCATCTGTGAACACAGGTAGTAATTACTCGTGTCCTTTGAAACTATAATTTTAGAGGTGCCACTCCAGACAAGAAAAAGCTCTTTCTGTGTACTTTACAATCTCGAAATGATGAATATGTGAGTGACTTTCATCTGGGGCTAAGATGGAAAACACCAGTGTGACTCTAGATGTGTTTGCCTCAAAAGAAATGGGGATTTTTGCTTCTTGTTTTTTCTACTTACATATAATATGTTAAGTGAGGAGTCCCATTATGTTTCTTCCCTGTGTGTGAAGAGGCCTATAATTAGCATTTACCACACCGCATCGCAGTCACAGCACAAGTCATACTGTAGACCTTAAATCAAACAGCTAGAAAATGAAGGGAATGGTGGCGTAAATCACACCTTTTAGGCTAGCACAGGAAAAGGGATCATCTTTCAACCTTCTCCAGTCGCCTCTACAATCACCCTTCTCATATTCTCATTTTGTGTGTGTACATCTCACCATCATTTTTTTCACCCATTGTGTTATGTATGTGTTCTCTGGTTCATTAATGAGATGTCCAGAGGGGAAGGCAGCTGGTGAAACTCTAATATCCTTTCTGACCTTTTCACAGTGAAGGGAGCATGAAGACTATATAAGTTAAGTTTGTAACAGGGAAGCAGAGATGGGACAAAAATTGTTTGCCTCTGTAGAGTCTAAGCTGCAATGATATTACAAGGGAGGAGGATGAAGGATGGCAAAAGTGATGGATTCATTGTGGATATTGTTTGTTGTAGGCTGGTGCATCAAAGAGAGTAAATAACAGGAAGGTTCTCTTTTATTTCACTCTGCCAGCTTTTGGGGGGAAATACAAAGAGAGGAGAACTGTAATAAATGGTTTCACACAATATTGATCCAAAATGTTTTTAATGTCCCCAGCTAATTATATGCAGCTAATTATGTTCAAAAGAGTGAGTGCCCACAGCCATCTGTAAAGCACATTGGATGCTCTGTCATAGTTTGGGGATGAATTTCAGCCAGTGGTGTTGGAGAGCTTAGCAAAATCGGAATTTTGCAACACCACCTTGAAAAAGTCTTGAAAAACTCTTCTTTCCTTATACACCACATTTCCAGTATGATTCAATAATTCGCTAGTGTGGCTAAAGACTTGTGGACACTACTGCATTCACCGTGCTGGAGTTGACATTGAAATCAGTTTATACATTCTGGTCCTTTAACATACAGCGCTGATATACATCAAGTTATCCAGTAAGTCATTCATTTTTGTCTCAGAGGCCACATAGCCTACTTCATATATGAGTGAAGGAGTAACAGATGGGGACAGGCTTTAATTACATGTCAGTCAAAGACAGCACAGTGATATATTCACAAACCTTGCAAAGAGATGAAGTACATATGAAGTGTATGTATCTGCTTGTCTTTTGATGTGGTTTTCAGGTCTTATCTTAATTTATAACTTCCATCAGGAAACATACTTGCACTCTTGTCATTACAGAGAAGCACACTCTGTCTCACCCTCCACAGACACACCATGTGGGTTTCATTTTGCTCTGTGACATCATTCCCCCTCACACAAGGGAATATAGAAACACAAGGCTGTATACCGATAATGGCATAACACCACAGTTCTTCTGCTCCTGACCCCACCCCCAGGAGTTCTGCAGTCTCACTCAGGCTTTCAGGAGAACAGACCCCCTTCTCATTTTTTTTTTACCCTTTAACAGTTCACTTCAATAATTCTCTTTGTTTCTGTTCCTGCACAAGTCCCATTACTCAGTGTAACATGCGTAAGCTTATTTTGCTGGAAATATGAGCCTGTCTGCCTCAAGTTTAGGTTAAATGTATGCTTAGTCCTTGGCAATATACAAAATTATGATAGAAACTTTAATTTGTGTTTTTAAGTTTCCAGGGGAATGTTCTTTTTTTCTCCATGATCTCCTGTGTGCAGTTACCTTGGTGTATGTGGCTATAGATGAAATGCTGCTAAAGTACTGCTGCACACACGGAGACACACGCATACACATACTGTATCCCCTCATGCAGCAAAACAGTATTTCCATACATGGATAAAGAAGAGATGACAAAGTTTATTTTGATTTCATCACACCAAATCTCCTTAAACATCTATCAGCACTCCTCAGACAACGGATGAAAGTGTGCGCCTTGTGGGAGTCCATTTTCTTTGTGTCTGTCATTTGAAGTGGGATCACAGTAGGGCCATGTGTCTCTTTGGCAAAGTTGCTGGTAGAGAAACACCCTCTTCCTCCTTCCAACTACTTAGCTGTTGGCTAAGGAGCTGTCACTGGCTGCAGATGGTGAGAGAGTGAGAGAGAGACAGAGAGAAGTATGGAGAATTGTGGAAATCCCCCCATTCCTTTATTCAGCCAGTGGGGTGGCATGCACTTATAATGACAGAGGAGAAATCTTTAAACAACTCCTCTGAAACATCCTTCAGTGCATCTGTATAATCAGGAGATCCACTGATTGTATTTTTGTAACTTCAACTGTAATTATAACATTTTTTATATGTGATTATAGGTTTTTAGAACTTGCATTTTTGCATTTCCTTTTCGTTTTCTTTCTTCAAATAAACATTGCTTATTGTAAAAACATTCCAGTTCAAAAGAGGTGAACACCATATATCTACAATGCAAAAAACAAATCTACACAATTAAATGTAAGTTTATTTGCAGTTGTGCGTGTGTGAGAGAGAGTCCTACAGGTCTATCTTAGCGCCTTGTTATGTGCATGTGTCCATATAAATCAGCTGCAACTCATCTTTATTGACATAGACAAGTGAAAAGCAGATCGAAAAATGGGTTTGACTTACACACTGTTTATTCCATCATTTTAAATTGCCCTGTAAGTCAGTCATCTAAGGTGAGTAGCTGCAAATTTGACATCACAAAAAAAAAGAAAGAGCTGATTGAAAGCCAGTGTTAGAGGATTGTGCTCAATGCAAGTCCAGCTTAGCACAGAGGGATCAAGGAGATAAAAAAATCTGTATGTGAGTGACACAAAAACTGAAAGAATTCTGTGTATGTGTGTGTGTGGTGGGGGCTGTCTGTATGTGTATGTGTGTGGATTAGATAATTACAGGAAGCATGTCTGAGCCTTGGCAGAACACCACTGCCACTCTCCGTCTCTGCCACCTAACCACCAAAGATTTAATTCTACTCAAACAAACTGTCACTTGTCTCCAGCGCAGAAATCTTAATAGCAACAAAATATACACAATCACCCATTCCTCTGTGGATACCTAATCCTATTTTAAACAAATAAAACTTTCCACGGAGTGGAGTACTGTTGCCAAGAGTGATCTGCAAAATAGGATAAACACTCTCTCCTCCTATCTTGGAGATCGAGTATCACTAAAAATATACAGCGCCTAGAAAAACAAATCATACAATTACCCCCTGCAGCCCTGGCATGTAGAGGCACCTCAGCATTGTTTTAAATAATCCAAAGGCTGGTACAGTAATATGAGCAAGGAGGTTATTTTTTTTCTCTTCTTTCAAAAGGAGTTTGATGTTCAGTGTGAAGATGAACTACCATTTTCATGAAAAGTAGGACTAATAAATGTTTTTTTTTCCACAAATTCTAGCTTCTCTGGTTGGGTTGACCTAAGGTCTCAAAAGCACCATTAACACACACCAGATCCCCTTTCTTCCTTTACGAGGGCACCTAGCCCAACCGATCATGTGTTAATGAAAGGTTTTTCAGGCCAGTGGAGCCCAGAGGAAGTGCACGCCTCTGGAAGTCTGGGACTTAGTTTAAATCCCTCACCCTCAGTCTTTCATGAAGATTACAGAGAGCAGGTATGGTGGGGCAGCCTGCCAAGCTCAATCTCAGGTGTGCATGTGCATGGGTGGTATTTGTGATGCAAACTTTGTTTGCTGGTGCGTTTATGTTTATATAAAATGACATGCATGTGATGGTCCACTGGCTCCTTTTTAAAATAAGATTTCAAATCACCTAAATTAAAACTGACAGGGAGTGGCAGCTCATCTAAACTAATGGCTGATAAGGAGCCGGTTCGCTTTCCTGTCTGACAAAACTGCTTCCTCTCAGTACAAGAAACCATAGCCTAGTGCAACTCAAATGACCCTTCTATTATACAAGAGATTACTTCCTGAATCGTTTCAGCTTTTTTGCATTTTCATGATGTAGCTGTGACTAAAAATAGTAGTCATCTTCTAAGAAATCACTTATTTGTCATTTCTTTCAGATTTAGGGATGATAACCACTATTGAAGTGAGATATAGGTATCACTAAGAAGGGAGACATAAGATGGAAAGATAACCTTTGCTGTCTGTGATTCTCATGGGGTTGGTATGAATCAAAAACACATGTTGCAATACGACCTTGGCCACTTGAGCAGTTGGGCTTTAGGCACAGGTTTCTAAAGTTGTTAGAAATCTCTTGAGGAAGGGTATCTGGCTGAAATTGACTTTCACTACAGTCAAAAAGCTACATACATGTAAAGTATATCTAAATGTGTGCGGTGTTTATTATTGTAATCAATTTATTTGTATTGTCTATATAGAGCTTTGGCAGCTGAACAGGACTTGGGTGTTCCAGAAACATGGAGTGTCACTTCAACCCCAGACCATGCTGCTGGATGAGGGCCACGAGAGGCTTTATGTTGGTGCCAAGAATGCTCTGTTCTCTCTTAGCCTGGACCAGGTTAACACACACCATGCAGAGGTGAGCCTGGTTTCTTTCCTTCCTGTCAGCAACTGCGATATTTAGACCCATAAGTCTACAGACTAGCCAAAATGAATGTAAACGCTTCTTTATCTGGCATGGGTTCAAAATGATGAGCTAAATATGGAAATGAATAAATAAAGAGGAAGTTTTATAAAACTTACTGAAGAGATACATAACAACAGGCACTATAGCGTTAATGGGTGAACACAAAAACAGATAAATTATTTAAAAGTTGGAAATAAACTTATCTATAGAGACAGGAGGAGAGTGGGAGAAACAGACAAACCAACAGGACTGACAAGGCCAAAGGCTTATTGGGAACATTTGGAAACGATCTGAGAATCACAGAGGCGGCGATAAGAATGAGACAGGATGCAACTAACACATCCCCCCTTTCTCATTTCTGAGTTTCTACATCCTCACCTCACATTGTCTCCTTGTATCTTAGTTCCTCCCACCAGAGATGCGAGCAGAGGAGACAAAGAAGAAAGGAAGTGAAACAACAGGCATTTAACATAATGAGACAGCCTTGCTTCAGGGCCTCATTTTAAAGCAATGTCAATTAAATATGAAGTTTGGCACAGCTGCAACGCTTAGGCATCACTAAATTATTTTGTTATAACTTAACTTCTGCTAATTTTAATTATAATCACAGAATGGCACAATATGACAATATAAAGCTCAGTAAGAAGAGATCACTTGGAAGAACTGAACATGATTCACTGAGTTAGAGAAATGAATGTATTTGGCGATTAGACTCAGATGACCCATCATGGCAGAATGGAATCCCAGCTGTCATAGGATTTAGGACAGGACCCCCGAAGTCTAGACGCTGGTGGTGGTGAAGATGAAGACTCAGGCTTGAATAGCGCTCTGGCTGAAGTGTCTGAGGTGGAGGTGGGGAGGAGGTGGGCTGTGCAAAAGACAGTCTGAAAGGGAGAACGACGGAGAGCAAAGATTTAAACCATGATTGGCTCAAAGCTGGCAGGTGAGAAGATGAATGGACTAGAGTAATGATGTCAGTTGTAAGACTGACAGTGTGGGAAAATGGTAGACAGGTAAACAGAAAAGCAGCCGAACAACCAGCAAAGCAGGCACATGAGTGATTACAGCTCTTCTTTATTGAACTTACACATAAGCTTCATAAAGTTTAAACATGCAGTGGAACATCACAAATCAACAAATGAATATAAATAGCACTTGAATAGTTGTTTCAAAACTTCTCCTCCCACTTTGGTTTGTATATTCAAGCCATGCGTCATGCCTCTTTTTTACAATGAGGGTGAAAACATTTCTACAGAGAATACACCTTTTCATCTTTGATTTTTTTCCCCCTTCTAGCAAGATTGCTCTCTGCTCTGTCCTCCAGATGCATTTTAGGAATTAAGACATCTTTCAGCGTAGTGTGCTGAAATTGATTTCAGTCTCAGACAGGCGGACGGACAACAAAGGAGACGAGAAAAGCGTATTAAGTAACAACAAAGACCCGGTTCCAGTCTTGCTGGAGGAGCTATGAGCAGGGATGGTGAACAGGTGTATCCCTTTCACCCGCAATGTATAAAAGAGTCTTGACATTAAATATATAAATCATGGTGAAAGCAGGAAAGAAGTCACTGGCTATGATATATGATCAACTGCATAATCAAAGTTTCGACTCTCTATGAATTCTAGGCGTAATAATGAAAAAGAAAGATATTTTTTGACATTCTTATTACATTTCTCTTACAGTCTCCTAAAATCAAAAGCAAATATATATATGTTGTCATGGAAACAGTTATGCTCATGCAGACATCATAAAATACAGTGGGGGGTAAATGGCCTGTATTTATATAGCGCTTTACTAGTCCCTAAGGACCCCAAAGCGCTTTACATATCCAGTCATCCACCCATTCACACACACATTCACACACTGGACGTATGTTGCACACAAAACAATGGACATATGTTGCACATGTACCACATGCAGGGTTTAATTGCAAAGTGGTTTAAAATGATAGCTTTGAAGCATGAAATGTTTGCTTTTCCAACTCCTCTTTCACGATTTATCTTCCTTGCCTTCTTCTTTTCTTATATGTCACGTGGGAGGGACTAAGATGAGGGTAGAGAGTGAAGAAGCAAATTGAAGATGTGCAAACCGAGAAATGAGAAAACGGGAGAGAAATTGAAGACACAGGGAAAAAGAACGCACTCAGATACATCAATCATTGACAGAAGACAGGAAAAGACACATCAGTGACCATGACAATTATTTTGTGTGATATTTAAAGAGTGTAAAGAGTAAATGTCGGGGGACAATTGTGCTGCGTTTCAGATCCAGTGGGCCAGTACAGACTATCAGGTGGAGGAATGTCTCATGAAAGGGAGGGAAAAGGTAAGGCTTCTGCAATAAAATATGACTGAATATACAGCTGGTTATGTTCTTTGCTATGACTTGTTATTATTATTGTTAAAAGTAAGCACTAATGACCAGATTAATATTTATTGGCCTGATATGGATATAATTATGAACCTGAAGATACTGTATCAATATTATTGATGATCCAGTAACACCCTGGCATGTTTCCATTGTCCATTTTTCACTGTTTGGTCCCAGTGTAAAAGAACAACTCCTGACCCCTACCCACTTTATCTTCATCCTTGTATTTCCTCCAACAGCAAGAGTGTGCAAATTACATAAAGGTCTTACAACAGTACAATCAGACCCATCTGTTGGCCTGTGGAACAGGAGCCTTCAACCCAATCTGTGCTGCGGTCAGAGTCGGGCATACATGGCAGGTGAGCCCAGAAGAAAGAACCGTACCATACCATACCATACCATACCATACCATACCATACCATACCTTGCATGCCATACCATACCACAGCGGTCCCCAACCCCCGGGCCTTGGACCGGTACCGGTCCGTGAGTCGTTTGGTACCGGGCCGCGAGAGTTGAGGCTCAGGTGTGAAATGTATGTTTTTCAGGGTTTTTATCGGTTTTCAGCGTTATTTTGTTATCGTTTTTATCGTTAATTCGGTTTTCCTGGGTCTTTTCAAGTGTGTTATGAATAAATCATCTTTTTTTCCGGTACCGGTACTAGTTTTATTTTGTTGTATTTATCCGCGACATCTTAAAGGCCGGTCCGTGAAAATATTGTCAGGCATAAACCGGTCCGTGAGGCAAAAAAGGTTGGGGACCGCTGCCATACCATACCATACCATACCATACCATGCCATACCATACCATACCATGCCATGCCATGCCATGCCATACCATACCATACCATACCACTAGGGCTGACCCAAGTGCTGTACCATCACACCAAACATAAAAGACAAACTCGGGTCAAACGGTAAAAGATACAGAAAAAAAACAACCAATCATTTTAGGAACCAAAAGTTTCAAAAACTTAATTTCAGACACTTCAAAGTCAAACAGAATTGTGAATTATGATCTTTAGTTCTGTTACATCATTCTAATTATTCACTTTCAATATTTATACTAAAAAAAAAGATGTTGGCTTGGTTTATGATGGATTTCACAACGAGGTACTGGCATCAAAACGAGCAGCTAATCCCAGGTTTTTTACTTTTAATCCTACCCCTTATGATGGATATGGACATAGAGTGTTTTGATAAAGTTTCAGCCCTGGGTCTGCTGTGCTGTTAAACACTGCACATGCTGCTGTAGATGTAAAGCTTTGGTTTTGGAGAGCATAAGGCTTTGTGCACGTGAGCGTCCACGTGGACCCTCTCTGCTTATAAATTTAGTGAGCAGAAGGAATAAAGGTTTCCGCCCTGCATTCCAACACTTGTCCAGTAGGTCAACCAAGCCAGGGATAGCTTCCAGACAGGAACCACACTCAGTCATCACTCAGGTCATTGGAATGCTCATAGCTGAGCACAAAACTCAGATATGGCTGATTAATGTAAGTACAGAAAACTTACATGCCAAATTGCCTCCCGAAATCATGCATGTAGTGAGATTGTATTCAGTCTTTAGTTACCTTTAATTTTGATCTTATTAATGTATACACTAGGAAAACCTAGATTAATAGATACTATTGAAATTGATTATGCCAACCAATGGCCAATCAACTGAATATCAGGTGGCTCAGATGTTTCAATAAAAGCACAAATCACATACCAGAGTACAGACTGGAAGTAATATTGATTAGATGTATTTTTTGCTATTTTCCATTTAGTTTTGATAGGCCACTTCTTATGATGAATGAGTTTAACCCCAGAACTGGCTTCTGTTACAGTCATGCGTAGGGCGGTAGTCACCTCACAGCAGGGTTCTGTGGCTGCTCATAAATCATCGCAGTATATGACATCTCCCCTGGACTGCAATTGACTGTTAAAATCACTGGTGGCCCACAGCATATGAGCTGTGGTTCTATAGGGAGTTCAGATCTGTATTTGTAAGTATGTGCAGGTCTGTTTGTGTGTGCATACTTCAGCTGTTTGCATCTGAACGGTAAAAGTGGTGATCTCATTATGAAATAAGAGTAGAGAATAGCTGGTTATACCCATCCAGACAGAAGTCCTCCATTTGGTCATCCATCACTTGTTGTCTCATCTATCTTCCTCCCTCATTCTAATCCATCATTTTCTGATCTTTCCTTTCTCCACTTCTTTTCGATTTATTCCTCTACACATCAGCTTATGGGATTTGCCTGGGTGCTGTCAAAGCCTTTGCACAGGAGTAACTCTTTAGTTTGTGTTTGTAGCCCTGATTTGTGAATCCCTGTGAAAATAACTACACATATATCAAAGTGTTTGCATGTTTTCCTCAGGACAGGCTGTTTGCTCTTGAAGAAGAGAGTGTTACAAGTGGCAGAGGACGAAGTCCATATGACCCCAACAGTTCCTGCACGTCAGCGTTATCCAGTAAGAACTGCTCAACTTATCACTCAACACCTCCCCATCTGAGGTTAAAAGTTAAAGGCTCAGTTGTGAAATGACCAAGTATGTTTTCATTTTAGTTCCATGGTAAAGCATGTAAATCTCCTCTGGCCAGTAAACACTGCCACCTTGTGGTCTTTTTATTTAATTTATTTTAATAAATAATTATACTTTATATAGTTTTATTCACATTAAAAGAATCTGCTGTTATTTTTTTAATAGCACTGTTGTTACTTTGTGTCTGTCCATGTGTACATTAGGAGGAGAGCTTTATATTGGACTCTACACTGACTACTGGGAGAACGATGGTGCTTTGTGTCGACTTAACAACCAGACCTACACACGCACAGAAAGAAACGACAGATCCCAGCTAAATGGTTGGTGTACATTACAGGATTGTAATAACATGTCCTTATAAATGCAAAGGGCAAATATGTCCATATGGCGTGGCAGTGCAGACCGTGACCTCCTACTCGTGTCGAATGTGACATTAACTATCTGGCACACATGTTTTTTCTCAAACATAGCTTCAAGGCTTATAATCATGTTAAAAAAGATGCTCATGATTTACACTACATAATTAAAGTCAATATACAGTGATTAGCCACAACATCAAAACCAGCTGCCTGGGTGTCCTGTGGTTTTGGCTCATGAGCATTTGCAGCAAATGCACTGGGTCCACTAGTTTGTGTGGTAGGGCCTCTTGATCTGACTTGTGCCGGCATGTGCCACAGGTACTCAATCTCAGCTGGACCTCCAGAGTTTAGGGGCATGCGCTCTTTGTTGTATTGTTAGACACTTTTGCTGGGGAGGTGCACTGAGGTGAACTGTCAAGTCATTTTTATGGCGTGGGAGGAGTTTTAATGTTGTGGCTGATCAGTGTAACTGTGCTAATGAGTACTAGCCTTGAGATTTTTTCATATTTATTATATGTTTTCTTAATAAATCATATATTCACATTTATTTTCCTAAAAAATTTGTTCATATAACACCTTTTTTTAAATGTTTCACTGCATGCAACAATACTTCTTCCTACAGAACCCAAATTTGTTGGGTCAGCAGTTATACCTGACAATGATGACAGAGGTGATGATAAAGTTTACTTCTTCTTCACTGAGCGAGAGATGGATGCCGAAGGTGTGACCAAGGCTGTTTATTCCCGTATTGGACGAGTCTGTGCGGTGAGAATACTACAGAAACAAAATCCAACCAAAGTGTTTATACTGACTGTGACATTAAAACCTATACATGCCTTTATCTCTCAGAATGACCAAGGAGGACAGAGGATGCTGGTGAACAGATGGACCTCCTTCCTGAAAACTCGGCTCATCTGCTCTGTGGCTGGACCCAATGGCATCGATACGCATTTTGACGAGCTCGGTAAAAAAACAACAAAGCCTTACAAGCCACGTTATCTAATGATCGTTTTTCTTCTTCTTCTTCTTTTTCAGATGTTCATCACATTGTGTGTCAATGTCTCATTTATTACTGCTGCCTTTGCCACACAAACTATCCCATTAAGAAGGAAAAATGTGATTAATGAGAAATCATGAGAATAAATGAACAACTCCTACTGCTTTACTGGAGATGTCAAAGACGCATTAAAGACACATCTAACCATCTGCATGAAAGAAAAAACCCTTTCTCTAAAACTTTGAACTAACTTTTAATGCCAGCATGCTAACATACTCAGAATGGCAATGATAAGAGACAAAAAATGTCAGCTTTATGTGCGCTTGAAAATATATACACTAAATCTAAATGATACATTTTGTGTTTCAGAGGACGTGTTTGTGCTCAACAACAAGGATGAGAAAAACCCAGAAGTCTTTTGCCTCTTTAGCACAACAAGGTGAGAAATAAAGATGTCAGCATTTCATTAAAGAATTTCGCTCTCTATCAAATTTACTGATGAACCCTTTCTTTGTAGTACGGTGTTTAAAGGTTATGCAGTCTGTGTCTATCACATGGATGACATCAGAGCAGCCTTTAATGGGCCTTTCGCCTTCAGAGAGAGACCTGAGCATCACTGGACACCTTATGAGGACAGAGTCCCCTATCCTCGACCTGGATCTGTGAGACTCAAATTTTAAATAAATCACCTTTATGTGATTTAATGATCAATTTCACCAGCATTGTTTATCGAGGGCACTCTCCTATTCTCCTATCCATCCAGTCTGTTCAGAGTGAATGTCCTTTAAAATACAGAGTGCTGAAAGAATGCAGAGCAGTGTCAGTGAATGTCAGCACTGTTGTAGTTACCTCAGCAGGTCATGCCAGGGCAGCTTGAGCATGACTAATGCATGTCGGCTTTTTTCTTTTCAACTTATGCAGTGATGAAGCAATTAATAGTCTTTGCTTATCTTTGTCCCATCCTCTTCTCTATTTGCTTACATCACAGTGTGCAAGTAAAGTGAACGGTGGTGGCTTCTCCAGCTCTAAGGAGTTCCCTGATGAGGTCCTGCGGTTTTTGCGTTCTCACCCAGTGATGTATAATCCAGTCCTTCCGCAACATCATAGACCAGTCCTATTACAGACAGAACCAGGCAGAAGAAAGTTGACCCAGATTGCAGTTGACAGAGTCCAAGCCCAAGATGGACACTACCATGTTCTTTACATTGGCACAGGTATAGGCACTGTAATGGACTGCATAAATCCATGCAAAACGTGCAAGTAATGAGTATTTCATCATAAAAACACCTAAGAAATTTAATATGTGTTCTGTAAACACAAACACAAAGTTGTTGCATAAATAGTTTTAAAACAACATTTTCTTACCATTTCACGCATAACTTTTTTGTTTGCTTTTGTTTGCAACAGTGTAATGTTTATCTCTCCTTCTGTTAGATGACTCAGTGGTGTTGAAATTTATCACCATCTACAACAAAGACACAGATACTATGGAGGAGGTGCTGCTGGAAGAGCTAGAAGTTTTCAAGGTACCATATTTTTTTTGCACCAGAATGTAAAAGCAAAGTAGACTTTGTTCCCAAGTGAATTCTGCATTATAATACGTCCACATCATAATTTAGTTGCTGCAGTGATAGGATAATGATTTGCTGATTTGCTTGCTTTCGATCATCAGCAGAGTACAAGTGTGATTGTTCAACCTGACAGCTGAGAGATCTTCATTATAACATGAATACATTAGCTCTTCTCTACTAAGATCAGTTACATCTGAAAATTACTCAACAAGAAGTGATTGCTGCTGTTTTCATTAAGAGCTGATTTGGTATGGAGAGAAGAATGACAGGAGGCTTTCAGCTATGTTTTTTAATAGCATACAATGAACCAACCACTTATTCAGCTTTATTCTTAAATAACAGTAAAGTGTTTCCCTTTTTTGCAGGAAAAAACACCAGTGAGAGAGATTCTAATATCACCTAAAAGGGTAAGACAATAATCTGAATAGCTATTTGTGTTACTAATGCAGTTCTGCAGTTCTCCTGTTTAGCCACAAGATGATAACATTGTGACAGTATGCATAACACTGTATTGACATGATCTGCATGATTGCCTTTGCGTTGTTAAGTAGATCTGCTGGTTGAGGAAAAGACAGAATGGATATGCAAAGTCTCATTTTAATTAGCCTGCAAATCAATTTTAATGGTCCACATTTTTTTTGTTCACAGCAACAGCTGTATGTTGGGTCAGAAGTGGGTGTGGCTCAAGTCAGACTGCATCAGTGTGACCTCTATGGTTCAGAATGTGCTGACTGTTGTCTGGCCAGAGATCCCTACTGTGCCTGGGATGGTATCACCTGCTCGAGATACTACCCTGCTGGAGTCTACCCCAGCAGGAGGTAACAGCATATACACACACCCTTCAGTACAGGAGTCATTTTCTTTTTACCGCAAATGTCTGTAAGAGCTATCATCTGTTTGCACCTTTAATAGTAGACCCACCCGGGTTCCATTTCAGGGTCTTGCACTGAAAGTCACAATGCTGTGAAGCTGGTTTCCCGAGTCATTATCACAGACACTGAGAGACATGCCAGCCAGATGTTATGTAATGCCAATCAGTATGCACTTGATCACCCCCTTCCTCTTTCCATCTTTCCTGCTCTCTTTTCCCCACGCTCACGTCCTCTCTGTCTTTCTTTTCACCCATCACTTGCACTTTCATCACATTTTCAAAATTACTCCCTTTTTGCTTCTCTCTCACTTTTCAGCAGACGATTCAGGCGGCAGGATGTGCGCCATGGCAACGCTGTCCAGCTGTGCAATGGGCTGCAAATTGATGGTTAGTGTATAAAAGAACTGTGGGATGTGCATGTTTGTGTGGGTGTGCGTGGCCACTTGCCTGTATTTACTAGAATATTAAAAATGTTGTCAGACAAATATGATTACATGTTACAAAAACCGTTTAAAAAAACAGACTCTGTGTGATTGGTGCACTTGTGCTATAGCAAAAGAACAATGAACAATTCACTGTACATTTACCAACTAATGAAAGGTCAAAGCAGCTCAATGTCATTTTTCTTGCCTCACTGTGTTTTATGATGTGTGCGTATTGGTGTGTAGATGAAAAATGGCACAGAGCTAAAGACAGGCTGGTGTACGGGGTGGAGAGCAATAGCACTTTACTGGAATGTGTCCCGCGATCACTTCAAGCCAAGGTCCTTTGGTTATTCCAGAAAGGAGGGGAGAAGCATCAGGTAAGTGTGGTTCATGTTTAAAATACTACGAACATACTTGTATTAAGTATATTATTGTGATAAACAAGTTGTCACATTTACCTAGATGACAAGGTTCATAGGTTGTTACAGATTTAAATGTCTAATTCAGTAGTGTAGAGAAACTCAGAGAGGTTATGTTTCTAAACATCTTAAAAACAAAAGTCCCTGAGTTAGGCATATTATTAAAAATATTAACATTCTGTCAACCTAATTTATAAAATGACGACATCAGCGGCATAAAAAGTTTTTTATTTCTTGCTTCATGTAGGTTCAAGGTGATGAACGAGTTGTTGTGACGTCACATGGGCTGCTGTTCTTACGTGTAAGAAGCTCAGATGCTGGTGTGTATGTATGCCAGACGGTGGAACACGGATATGTGCACACATTGCTACGTATCACTCTACATGTGCTCAGAGGAGAGAGGGTGGAATCAACAATCCGCATGGCCAATGATGGAGATGGGGCAAAAGCAGCGGCTTTGTGTCACTCTTCCATGGGTCCCCTACCACGCCCCAGCATCAGCCCCAAATCTCTGGCACCATCCCTGGCATCAGGCTCCCACTCCAGGCTGTGGTACAAGGAATTCCTCCAGCTGATTGGCTATGGGGATGCTCAAAAAGTGGAAGAGTACTGTGAGAGAGTGTGGTGCTCTGATAAGAAACGTAAAAAGACTAAAAGAAAGTATGTTCCTCTGGCTGGTGAGAAGAGAGTGAAAGGAAAGGGAGGGGAGAACTCCCACCGAGCTCCCAGGCACACCTTGGACACCTGAGGAGAACAGAGACTCACTGCACATACATACATGCACTCACACACAGTCTAAAGGTCAGACTCGCTCAGTGTTTGCACCATGTAAAAGGTTTTCACTTTGCTTTCGACAAGAGCAGCACAAAAAAAAGAGAAGAACAGTAGCAAGCTGCCTCGCTGTTGTAGCTACATTTATTACTGAGTAGTTTGACTGTGTTGTTTCCTCTTGTTTAAAAAACACTCTGCCTTTTTTTGTTGTCGTATAAACTTATTTTTGGTGCCGATCAACATTACAAACTTAAGTGTCAGTATGGAGAAAGTGACCTGGAAGCAAATGGACAACAGCAACATTGCCTCAAATCTGAAGAGACATATGTTAATATCCGCTCCCTTGGATTGATCCCGTCTACCCCATCCCAGCTGTCAATTGAAGCGCACACAGAGCCTGCTTTACTTCTAATACAACGGTAAAATCCAGCAAACTCTTACAGCATCTACAGTACCATGAGAGGGAACAACTACCTTTTTACCTTACTTGTTACTACGGTAACTTATTTTCGTAGTTTTTTTTCTCTGAGTACTTTAAGCTTTTTAGGTGTCATTAACTGGAGAATAAGTTGTTTTTGTACAATGAAAAATAATTTGAGCATTATGATATTGCTATTTTGATTAGACTGCAGTCATGGCTTTGGGGTGTGTAGTTACAATGACCACAATACAAACCCTGTTGTGATGCCACTGTTATAGACATTTGAGGCATGTTTCTGTTACAGTTGCACCCTTGATGAAAATATTTACTATCTAAGCACTTCTAAAAGTTTTTACATTGGATGAAAAGTGATCTTAGTAGTGGATCTCATTGTTGCTCTGTGTCTGCATTTATTATGTGTCTACTATTGTGATCAAATGTACCAACAGTATTGTGTGTATTGTATGCTGTATTTATCTAAAATTCAGGGTGGTCCTTATGTGCATATCTGATCATTATAACTGTGTATTCCAAAAAATGATTTATCCTTTTCTGCTTCCTGACCTGTTCGCCTTCTATTTTCTCTCTTACTATTTCTCTTCCCTCCTTTTGACACTCTTTAATGCCACGTTATGATTTTGTTTCTCACGAGTGATGCTGTAGATGGGCTTTACCATAAACAGCAACGAACATCACCAAATTTTTCTGTGAAGAAAAACACCAAATAAATGATAGGGTCACTATCCAAGCATATCATTAGCAAAACTGATGAGTCAGTCTTATGTATATTCAGTTTATCCTGAAATGACAGAAAAAAAATTATCTTACAGTGAAGTACACTGTGGTTGTCGTGGTAATTACTCCAGAGGACCATATTTCTTCTTTATTATTTATTTCTTTTCTTTTCTACATTGTTTTGATCTTTGTGGTATGTGATAAAAACAGCCACTTTTTCTATGTCAGGCCTTAATGTCACTTATCATTCACCTTGAGTATTCTTGATCTGAGACTTGGAATAAAATGTTGTGTCTGCTATACCCCCTATAAATTCTTGTCATTAAAAAAAGATGGACCATCCTTCCCTGGTGTCACCTCTGTGGTTAAGCAATCAAAAATGGCAAAGCATTCTCCGAGTGTGTGTAACAGCACACACACAAACACATGGAGAAAGTGGTTATGCAGTAGTCATATGATTAAAACAGAAATGAAAAAAACAAAACAAATATATATAATATATATATTATTTTTAATATAATATAATATAGAATATATTAATATTTTTATTATATTAATAATTATTTTACCTCTCTTATTTCTCAGCAAGTAGAACTTCTTTTTTAATATCAACATTAAAACGATTGAAATGATCAGAGCAGGATTTTCCTATATTTTACTAAAAAGAAAGCACACCAAATGTGCCAACAGTATTGTGTGTATTGTATGCTGCATGTATATTGTATGCTATTGCATGGTAGCACACCATCTGTCAGTTCTAAAGTTTTACATATCAGGGCATCATAAAAATCACCTGGTCCATAGCAGCATAGCAGGTCTTAAAATTTGGTAAACAACACATGGCATATTACACTGTGCAATTATTTAATAAAAACTAAGCC